>NC_062518.1:15197180-15339680 GCF_022655615.1 Tachysurus fulvidraco
CAAAATTATCGATTACTCATTTTTCAAGCACTGGTGTATTTTATTTGAGCACGAAAGGCGCCATACCATCTTAATACACCCTGGATCAAACTTTAAAGTCATCTAAAAGTTTGATAGCTAAACCACGCCCACAGACACCTGAAACAAAGGGAGTTTTTCCCTCCAAAATCCTGACCGAAGTATTGGTCATCTCCCCAAAGATGGGTGGAGTTCCCGACCTTTAAATTGTCACAAACACCACTAATCCGTGGTCAGACTTTCGGAACAGCTTCAAGACGACTCCATCTTCCTTCAAAGAAGTTCCGGCAAGCTTCACTTCCAAGAACGACAACTGCTCTGATCTTCAGGAGAACTTGGAAGAACGTCTGACCCCACCCTAACTGACTTTTCAGAGATTTCTCTGTTGCATCCGGACTCTTGTGCAGTAAGCCAATGCAAGTAACCGTTTCCTTTACCAACCAATTTAGATGCGTAATTTTAAGTATGAATCTTTCATTGAATCTTAAGGTGAATTTAAGTTTCTGTGACGATTTCCCAGTTAGGGTGTGATTAATTTTTGAGTCTAAGCTTGCCATTCCTTTCCTTCCTTTCTCTAATTTTCTCTTTCCAGTCTCTTCCTCCCTTTCCCCAATTGTGCCAAATAAGTGATTGTCTCTGAGTATCGCTCACAAATTAAGGTACCTGCAACATCAGGTTTGAACTACATGCTCTATTAAGTTAATTCAATTTAAATTCCGGTGTAGAGTAAAAAGGGAGTGAACCTTCCTAGGCCGGGAAGATACCTCCTTCATAGAATTAATAAAAGTTACACGGCCTGTTCGGTGGACGAACAGTCCAAATAAGTGTAACGTTAATTCCATTAACGTTAATTTCAACTTAGGTTAAAATATTTAGAGTCACTATAACACATCACAATTACTCATAAATATTTACCTTGCTTCACGAGCCAAAATCGCTACAGTAGAAATACAAAATAAAACACATAATTTATATCCATGAAATCATAAACAGTTTGTTCATCTTTAATCACAACATAAGTAAGAATTTTAACATGTATACCAGGGGTATTCAATTAAAATTCAAAGAGGTCCAGTTACTAAAATTTCCTCCCAGCAAAGGTCCGAATATCATATTGTCACTTAAAATAGTGTACCCTCATGTTAATAAAATCAATAACGCACATACATTTCTATATAATTTATTGTTAAATTTCAACTGTTTTCAAAGTCTGAACTTGTACAGTATGGCACTTGAATGGAAAACAATACTGTAGTTGTCTTTACTACATGTCAAGTAACAGATAACAGACACTGAATTTCTTCTGAATAAAATAAATAAAAAGTGCAAACACAGCTTTGTGCAGCCTGAACTTGGGGCCTATATTTCAAGTAATTTAAAACATTTAGAAACTTTTGAATTAATTTTTAAGAAAAAAATTAAACAAAAGACTTTTGAGCTGCCCCTTTTTAAACATTAACTACATTAATAACACAGGAACCTTAGGGAAAAGAACATTTCAAGTAAAATAGAACAATTTACTGAATAAAAGAAAAGTGCAGAGCTTTGAGAAGCTCCCTTTTTCCTCTCTCCTTTCCACCTCTCCTTACCCCCTTTCCATCTTCCGTTCCTACTGAGAGAAATGGGCATGTAACTGTCCTGTCAGCAGTTTGGATCTTAATTGTCCTGCCAGCGTAAATCGGGTGTATTACTGCTACCTTCTGCTCTGGAGTATTTAACAGAAACAATCTGTTTTTGGCTTGGCTTTTGATGACGCTCCTGTCGTAATAACTAGATTAACTGCGCATGAACGAAAGATTTATCTTTTTATTAATATCAAAGTGCTTATAATCTTATAATATTAGATTATAATAAGGAGATGCTTAATATGATAATATTAGAATTTTTAGTATACCGCGGTTCACCATTTGGTGATGCCCGATGTATACAGTAAACTGTATCATTAGAGACTGAAACCCATTGAGTAGAAATCGATTCAATATAAAACAAGTGTATTAAAACGTTACACATCACCAGTAGCACAATATCATCTCATGATTAAAGTACACTTCAAATCTTGTCACATACACAACCATACACGCTATGACTTAATGGAATGTTCTCCAAGATCTGTCATAAAAGAAAATAATAATAAAATATTTACAGTAAGAAAATAATAGAATAAAATATTTGCAGTAAAAACAGTAATAGAATTACAGGAAAATGGTTTTGTTATATTTGTGTATTAATATACCGATATAGTGATAATATCCATCACTTATTAAAGCTAACTTCATTTTCTCAATCAATTAGCAGCATAATAACACATACATTCGAGGGTGCCCTCTAGTGGTAATAAACAATAATAACTTTAGCCAAATACATCACGGAAATTATATACGAATATAAATAAATAAGTATAAACACTGATGGTGAACAGAAGAATATCACTGTTGTGAATAAAGTGCAGATGTGTGCAGCTGTGTGTGATATCTGTAATAGAGCTGTGAGCTGCAGCCTCGAAATGAACGTAAAAAGCTTTCAGCTCGTCTGTCAGAGAAGTTTCCGCATTCACTGGAAATTTATACGGTCCCTTAAATGAGGACGGTTCCCTTCTGAGTCTGGTTCCTCTCAAGGTTTCTTCCTCATGTCCTACTTGTTTAAGCTAAATTTATTGTTCATACATGTATTTATTATGTAATCTATTATAAATTTTAAAAGCAGTTCAACAATATTTAAATGCATTATGTTTAAAAAAAATAAGAAAGCTGTAAATCTGTAATCTGTTTCTATCTGTAAGCATTTTCGTTTAACTTTATTTATTTATATCTTTATTTATATATTTATCTTTTATTTTAACTTGTAAGTTTGTGTGGATTTTACATGTGTTTATTCAGTATGCCTCTGACTGATGATGTAATCCTTTAAAGCCAATAAAAAAATACTCTTAGTTTTGTGTCGTTCAACTGGTTATTTATTGACGGTCCCTAAGTTACACGCCGCTGATTATCTGTCGAATATCAGGCAGTGGAGCGAAATCTCAGAGCGTCGCGGGTGGATTTATTGACCCTCGATTTGTGGTTTTAAAACGTTATGATATTTTTTTTTTTTATAACTATATGGTTTACAAAGTCTGCTCTCCCACAGACAGCTTCAGTAAACACAAGACGTCATCAGAGCTGCGACTGAACACGACTCATTTCACGTCATCAGGAGCTTCCTGAAGCGCGGCCACCGATTGGTCCGTCTAGCGCGCGACCTCCCACTAAACCGGAGCTTCCTGTTTCAGCTTGTGTTTATATCCAGACATGAGTAAAGATGGCGGCACGGTCCGACTTTCCAAGTGTTTACCTTGTATGTGTCTGTAAACGGAGTGTAGCAATGGTCCCAGAACCTTTTGCCCCTGGTGGTGCAGGTGACGTGCTGGAGGAAGTTGAGCAGCGCGTGTTTGATGTTGACGCCGTTAAAGTCCCCTCCACTACGAGAGCAGTGTCCTGGTGACTGGTCTGGTGTAGAGTGACAACCTCATGTAGTTCCCACAAGACAGTGTCCGTGTCTTCCTGGGGTGGAATTTAAACACCACTGACGGCTGCTGTTTACAATCAGACACACCGTCCAAACCGAGAAGATGGCGTGGTCCGGTACCGCTGGATACAGCCGTGTCGCGGTAAAGCAGAGGCGGTTGCAGTCCCGAATGTCCCTTTGGAACTTAACCCTGGCCCTGAGGTCGTCGAGCTTGTTTTCCAGAGACTGGACGTCGGCTAGCAATATGCTAAGCGGGTGAACACGGTGTGTGCGCGAGCCCTCAGCTTGTAGTCGGTGTTAAAACGGCGGTAGGTGAGTGCAGTGTAAGTCAAAGTCACTATAATTCAGCCTGGAAGCAGTATTTAATCCATTATAAAATAAAATATTAAATTGTTATCAGATCAAACCAACTCAGATCACTTCATAATGACCTGCTTTATGTTCTCAATAAAGATCAAGCAAATTTACGCTGGATTAGTGATATTACCGCAAAGTCTCTAAAAGCCGGGCCCCTGAAATATTCGTGTGGCGAGATGAACCGTGCTTTGAGAAAGATCGTCTGGTTTAAACTCAGTGTTTTGTGTATTGCTATCTTATTTTTTTTTTACATTGTATTTGTTTTCCTTTACTTCCTCTTTTCTTGCCCAGTTTATTTTTCATCTCACTAAATAATTTGATGACTTTTTCTGATTATTAATGAAACTGTAATTATTCAATCAGATGTAGAAAAAGAACAGTGTGAAATCCCTCAGTAACTTTTACCACAGACTACCCCTGAGAATATTTGAGGATTTAGTTCTTACCTACATTTAATCACCTCCTGTGTGCTCTGAGGTAAAGTGTACAGTTTGAGTTCTATTCAGTGATGACTAGGGTTGCAAAATTCCGGGAATTTTCAAGGCTGGAAACGTTCCATGGGAATATATGGAAATAAACTGGAAATTAAAAAAATTTGCTTTTAAGCATTAAATCCTCTATATACTGTTTGAAATCTTAGACTCTCAGGATTTTATTAAGCCCACACACAAAGTATACATCATACTAATTTAATCCAAGTTGATAGTCACCTGAACTAGGCAGCGCTAGTCCAGTTGTTTACTTACATTTAAATGCTTCCCTTTCTTCACTGGGGTAATATTTTCCAAAACAAATGCTTGTAAAAAATCCCCAAGAGTCTAAGGAACTGGAATATGTAAGCCTTTTAATCCAAAACGCTTTGCTCGCCTCACAAATATCACGTTTCTTACCGAAAACTGTAAACAGCAGTTCACTTCCGTCCTTTGTTTCGGCTCTCACTTCTCCTAGGAGGCTTATAAAACTACACTGAGGCATCAGATTTGTAGTCCAGGACCTAACGAATCAAACAAGCCCTCACATGAGCCAATCGGCACCTGTAGTGCAGAGATAGATGGCTGAGAAGCCAATGATGTCTCTCCATCCTAGGTGGGACACCCTCCCTTTGACTGACAATTGCTCCCTCCAGTAGCGATTTCATGATCCGGGACCTTTACTGCTCTTTAGCCAATAAGGAGACGATTCGCAACAGTATGCAACATGACACGTCTATGAAGGGTGGGCTGCGCAGTACAGGCTGCGCAATAGTTTTATTGCGCAATTCTCAAACTTTTCTCACTCTCATGCCTCAGGGTGTCAGGTTACAGGCCTTTTTTCACAGCAGGCTTCCAGGCAGAGGGGTTCTCTTTGTTTTAGGCCTTTTAAACGGAGCATGCAGTCTTTTAATACAAAGTTATACAGTAAACAAGAAAAAAATGAACGGACGGACATGTCTGTAGAAAAATATTCATATAAAATCCATTTTTGAGTCTTTTGACTTGAAATTTTTTTTGGTGAAAGCCAAGACATGTGGCTATGACCTCCCATCATTAAATACAGCAATGTATTTAATCAGTTTATCAGGTAAACAACTTGGACGGAAATCAAAACCCTTTCCAATGACCAGGCTCACCAGGCTCACCTCTGTGTGTCAAAGTATGTGGGAGCTGTACCACTTTTTAGGTGGGTAGGTCATGTAGGCGAAAATCCTGAAAATAGGGGGCGACCACATAAGTGGTTAAATGTAGTTAAAAAAAAATCTTGCAGTTTCAGTTTAGGCAGTGGCACATGTGACGCGTATGGTCATGACGTGACTTTTTCCGGTGTGCAGCGCGGAACGGTTGAAGATGGATGCCGAGCAGACGGACACTGAACTAGTGGCCAGAACAAATGCTACCTCTGTTATATGTAGTGTTAATTTCATCAGACGAGACAAGACGAAATATGTTCGTCAACAATCTTTTTTTCATGACTAAGACGAGACGATGACAAGACTGCACCACTGTCCAAAAACGCTGACTAAGACTAAATTAGCATGCATTATTGTTGACGAAAAAGACGAGACGAAAATGTTTTGTATAATAAAAACTAAGATAAAACCTCTCTTCATTTTCGTATACAATTGTCTCTGCTTTTTCATCAGCTGTCACGCATTTAAAATATTCAGAACGAGTTTGCGGCTTGGTGCTGTTGCTCGTTACAGGTCTCAACTGCTGAACAATTGTATTGCTTCCGTTAAAGAAAATAGTGTGCTCCGTCTCCACGGTTAGAATCCTGTGTGTCTATGGCAGTGCTCTATTTTTCATGGCAACGGTGTGTTATAGTTAGCAGCGGTCTGTTTAAACGAGTGTTCTCAACTTCTCACTGATACTTAATGAAAGAATCAATTAAAGTTCTACTTACAATTAAATCAGTCAAGATGTCATTTTTAAACTTGGTATTACCTTGCATGCATGTCTACTTATGACCAAACAAAATGTTTATTTATGTCTGTATATGATATAGTTTATATAAATTGCCCTATATTTCCAAATAATTCCCATAAATTCCTGTAAATTCCCATAAATTCTCCCCATTCACCATTGTGTTATTGTCAACACAATGAAGACCTGGTGTGTATGAAACTATGGGTAGGAAAAATATGGGACAAACAGTCTTCCTTATTGTCTCAACAAGGGAAGGATGGAGACCCTACTTGGTTACTAGGGTGGTTGCTGTGCTAAACAAGGTTGTTGCTAGGGTATTCCAGTGGTTTGCTAGCATGTTTTATGTATTACCTATGGTGTTGCTAGGTGGTTGCTATGTTATCCACGTGGTAGCTGTGTTAACCAGATTGTTTGCTAAATGGTTATTATGGTTAATCCAGTGGTTTGCTAGCATGTTGCTGGTTGGTCACTATATCATGCACTATCTATGGTGTTGCTAGCTGGTTGCTATGCTATCCATTTGTTTGTTGTTGCTATGGCAATCCCAGAGTTTTGCTAGCATGTGGCTGGTTGGTTGCTAAATTTCAATTGCTGGTTGCTAAGCTAACGTATTTAGTTGCTAGTGTGTTGTAGGTGGTTCCCATGGTATTCCAACCTTAATTCCGATCCTTCCCAAAAGCACATGCTCACTATTCCTGTAATTCTTGTATAGTTTCCTAGATCTAAGGAGAAGAACAGTATGTCACTCCTGAGCTCCCATTGTTCTGCTCTATAAACAGTACGTCACTCCTGAGCTCCCAGTGTTCTGAGTTCCTTGTCTGGTCGTCTCTTCTTACGGACATACTTCGTCAATCTTGATGTTCTAGCCCTGGTTGGAGTCTCCTCACCCGGTGGTCACCCTGCCGGAGATTGACCAGTATGGTCAGCCAGTGACTCATGAGATTGCTGTGGATGGGGCTGTCTGGAGACTGTCATGCCTTCTTTGAACCATTGTTGCGTCAGTCAGCTGTTTGTTGGGTCTGTGCTGATCTCAGAGTTTGCGCTGACCCATTAGTTCCTTTCGTTTGACCTATTAAAACTGTTGTAAAAATGACATTATTATTTCCTGTCCAGTGTTCCCCAAATGAAGATGGGTTCCTTTCTGAGTCTGGTTACTCTCAAGGTTTCTTCCTCATATCATCTCAGGGAGTTTTTCCTTGCAACCGTCACCTTTGGCTGGCGCATTAGGATTAGGACAGATGTTAGAGATATATAGTATTTTAAAATTAATTTTAAATTGTAAATGTATGAAACCCATCTCTCTCTCTCTCTCTCTCTCTCTCTCTCTCTCTCTCTATATATATATATATATATATATATATATACGTACATATACATATAAGTGTATATATATATATATATATATGTATATATATATATATGTATGTATATATATATATATATATATATATATATATATGTAACGTGTCTGGACCGGTCACTCTCACACACATACAAAGACCACACCACCAATCAATGAAACTCGGCTCTTTTTTTTTACTGTAAGAAAAGAAATAAAAGATGAGACACGGGGCGTCAGCTTCTCCTTCACCAGTACACACACAATATTTGTATATTGAAGGGAGAAGCGAGAAGGACATGCGTCATCGGCCTCATCCGGAAACGGACTGACCATTATACAATAACAGAGATAGATGCTATAAATGTAAATAAAGTATACAACTTATAGTATATAAATCTGACATTCTCTAATACAGCACATTAATATCTATGTTATATTAACGGACATCAATTCAAGCATTTATATGTCACAAAATGAAACAAATAATAATAATACTGTATTTATAATAATAATGATAATAATAATAAATGTGCAACCCATATTTCCAAACATTACATATCAGAATGGAATAAAACAGAATACACATTATATATATATGTATGTATTCGATACCGTACCATGTGCAGTCTGTTTCACGTGCCTCACAGACAACATACATTTAGTCCAACACTTCTATAACACACTCTGTTCAATGCACATCTAGTATTAATGATCAATGAGCTAAACATCTTTTCTACTGAACCAGAACTTATTGTTAAACATACCTGTAAGAAAAGAAATAAAAGATGAGACACGGGGCGTCAGCTTCTCCTTCACCAGTACACACTAGTACACACAATGCTAAACAGTTAGCAACATGGTATATTTCGTTAAATAATAAAAAGAAAAAAACACATTACCCAAAACATCCTTAACATAACTAATGCAATCAATCATTATGGTATTAAATCACATTCTCCTAGCGGCAAAGCATTTTAGAGAAGAAATATTACCACAATATTTGTATATTGAAGGGAGAAGCGAGAAGGACATGCGTCATCGGCCTCATCCGGAAACGGACTGAGACAACCGCATGGCACACACGAGGGAGCCCCACCAAAGTGTCTCACCAATAACATCCCCTCCCAAACAAATTCCCAAGGAGAGGTTCCGCTACTTTAATATTATAATCTATGAACAATAATTATATACAACATTTTGTGGAGTTCACTAAACCATTCTTTTTTTTTTTTTAAAGAAACAGAGAAAAAAAAGACAGGTCAGGTTAAATTAACAAATTTCCTTTCTACACCAGTTACATCTTCCCCCCTGAACTTCACAAAATTGGCTATTACAGGGATCGCCCAGAACATAGTGCAACAAAATATGTCTTCCCGCTTGCAAGGAAGGGTGAATACAGCAGGTTGATCAGGCCTAATGTTATCACCCGCAAAAGGTGCCCTAAACACCATTCATCTTAGATGAACTTCATCTTTAATCTGGAACGATGGTGTATTGATGTACAATAACTCACTGACATCTAAGTCTAAAACTCAAAATGATAGAAAAAAAATAAAAGCTGTAAACCCACACATTCTTATTTCAATAAGGATCTTACAACCACACCAACCTGGTTCAGGGACTTAATAGATTGAGACATGTTCTCTATCAACCTGTTGACTGGTTTCACCATTCTACCCGCTCTGGTCTGAACTCTAATTCCCCTTTGGCCAGGAGGTCGTTCAACAACTTCAGACGGTAAAATGTAACGATTCCCATGAACTGTCTCAGAAAGCAAACTGACAGAATCACAACTTTCATCTGGGCTGACTGCATTGCTGCTTTCTTTGGCCTGATCATCTTGTGACCCAGATTGTTCCTGTTTTAATGCGTGTCCAGAGACACAGCGCTATCGGCACTGCTGGACAATCCATGAAGATCATCAGAAGCTGCAGTCCTTTCCACCCAACTAGCAACCCGATCAGACAAAGAACACAACTCAGATGCAGGACCAACATTATCCATAGACGTAATTCTGCTGCTAAGGGCAGATCCACCACTGTACTCAGATAACTCAGGTTCTTTTAGCTCAAGTGGCAAGAAATTCGCTTGTAACAACAAATTTCGATGAACCGTTTTCTCCTGACCCGTGTTGGTGTTACGTATGCGGTAAACGTGGCACTGCGGGTTAACTGCGACTACCCTATAAGGCGTGGACTCCCACCTGTCAGCTAATTTTCTCTTCCCACGCTCACCTTTGTTAGCCAGCAGAACTTGGTCACCCAACTCAATGTTACAACCCTTCACCTTTTGATTGTACAACTCAGTCTGACGTTGTTGACTGGCATCAATGTTCCTCTGAGCGACCGTAAGTGCCTCTTTAAGGTCATCTCTTAACCTCTTTACATATTTGTCGTAATCGACAACGTCACAGTCTCTCCCAATGTTGCTGAACATCACATCCACGGGTAGCTTTGGGATCCTGCCAAACATTAAGTAAAAAGGAGCATAGCCAGTCGATTCGTGCGCGGTACAGTTATACGCAAAGGTAAGGGTCTGAAGCATTTGTGACCACTTTTCTTTAGACCTTGGCGGGAGTGCTCTAATCATGTTGCCCAAGGTTCTGTTAAACCGTTCGACACTTCCGTTCCCCATGGGATGATAAGCAGTTGTTCGCGATTTTTTTACACCGGCAACCTGCAGCAACTCTCGGATCAGCTGGCTCTCAAAGTTGGCCCCCTGGTCCGAGTGGATCCTGTCAGGAAAACCGTACACGCAAAAATAATGATCCCACAATTTCCGCGCTACCTGCCTCGCAGACTGATCCCGACACGGGAAAGCTTGAGCCATCCGAGAAAAATGGTCAGTCACAACCAGCACGTCCACATTGCGGCCTTTTGAATTTTCTGCTGTCCAAAAATCAATGCATACTAGCTCCATTGGACTTGATGTTTTTACGCTCTCTAGCGGGGCCCTGCCTTCGGGCTCGAGTGTTTTACTTACGACACAACGCTTACAACACTTAACGTACCTACGCACGTCTTGCTCAAGCCCAATCCAAAAGAATCTTTGCCTAGCCAGGTGCATAGTTCTACCTTGGCCCTGGTGTCCCGCTTCATCATGAACGCCTGTCATCACCTGCGTAATTAAAGAAGATGGAACAATGTACTGTAACCGCTTCTTTCCTGTCAGGTTATCTTTGCTGACGCGATACAGTACACCATCAAGCAATTTCAGTTTGTCCCACTGTTTCAAAACCCTGAGTACTTTATAGGTCTCACCAGCACGCTCACGACGTGAGGCTCTCTTGCCCCTGTTAAGATAAAACAAGACCCTGGATAGACAAAGATCATTTTGTTGTCTGTCTCGAAGCTCGTCTAGTGACAAGACGGGTAACGGGCACTGCCCCAGTGGTGACAAATGCTGGGTGTCTTGGGTAATCCAAGAGGTTGCTCTCGACTCGATTCCTGCTTCCCAGTCACTGTGACCCGCCAACAACGCAGACACCTCAACACAGGAAAGCGGGCAACGATTTGCTGTTACACAAGGAAGAGGCTCAGCGCTCTGGGCACCAGCACTAAGCCTGAATGCGTCCTGCACTGTGTCTTTCTCAAACTGCTCTGCTTCCTTAAGCAATGCACTGTAAGGCTCATTCAACAACCTCTGACTGACCCGGTTAGAGACAAAGGGTTGGCGACTTAAAGCATCAGCTACCACGTTCTTACTGCCAGGTATATACTTGATGCTAAAACGATAGGGTGCTAACTTGGAAACCCATCTCTGCTCACAGGCGTCGAGTTTGGGCTTCGTAAGGATGTAAGTTAAGGGATTATTGTTCGTCCAAACAACAAACTCATGGCCTTTCAGCCAATGGCTGAATTTGTCGCAGACGGACCACTTCAAAGCCAGAAACTCCAGGCGGTGAGCAGGATACCTGGCCTGAGCGCGCGTAAGGGCTTTGCTTGCAAAAGCAATCGGACGAGCTCTAGTCTCACCCTCTGCAACCTGTGATAACACAGCACCCAAACCGTCCATGGACGCGTCAGTGGACAGAATGAATGGCCGATTAAAATCAGGATGTGTAAGTACCACAGAATTGATTAGAGCATCTTTCAACTGCTGGAAGGCCCTACTGTGCTCCTCCCTCCAGTCACCAGGACTCAACTTCCTGAACACAGCGGCACCCTTCCTCGGAGGCTTCTTACCCCTCGGCGCAGCTGTCAAAGCAAACAGAGGTTTTGCAATGGTAGAGCAATTTTGGATGAACCTCTGATAATAGAGTGCCATGCCAAGGAACGATTTAATCTTTCTCTGGGATGGGGTTGCCCCATCCTCCATCATTAAGTCAGCCTCAGTCACTGCTCCAATCGCGCTAACCTTATCTGGGTCTGTCGCTACCCCTGAACTGTCAATGACATGCCCCAGAAACCGCACGCTTCTCCTTCTCCGCTTCTCCTGAGCCTACTGAACACCAACGCAAGCCTCTTAATTGCCTCGCTCTCATTTGGGGCATACACGAGAAGATCATCCAGATAACAAAGCAACGTCAGGAAATTTTGATCACCAAAGATGTTTGTCATTAGGCGCATAAAACTGGCAGGACTATTGCACAACCCCTGTGGTAAGCGATTAAACTCAAAAAGCCCCATTGGCGTTGTAAAGGCAGTAAGCTTTTTGTCCTCTTCTGCCATTGCAATATTATAAAACCCTGAGGTGAGATCCATCGCGCTAAAGATTGTATTTCCGCCCAAGGCTGCCAAGCAGTCTGCTTGGTGAGGTAAGGGATGAGCATCCTTGATGGTCCGGGCATTAAGCCAGCGGTAATCAACACAAACACGAAGATCACCACTTTTCTTCCATACCAGGACCAGCGGAGACGCCCATTCACTACAAGACTTTCGGATTATCTCTTGCTCTTCCATCTCTGAGAGCACTTTTCTCAGTGTCTGATACTGAGCCGGAGGAACGCGTCGATATGGAAGTCGAAACGGTCGATCATCAGACAGATGAATCCTGTGGACAAACTCTTTGGCCTTACCGCAGTCTAGCTTATGTTTAGAAAACACATCTTGATGCTTCTGAATCAACTGCAAAAGCTGGTCTTTCCAATACGGAGTCACCTCGCAGGACTCTATGTCAAGATCACTAAGACCAAGCTCCTGCAGTGCATCGCGAATACCAGTTTGAGAGCTAACCCCAGCGTCCGCGCTAGAGGAGACAATTTGGTCTTGCGTGTTCACAGTGCTCCCCTCGTCACGATTGGGCTGCACGTCCAGGTCTTCAACTGCTAGGACAGAAGATACATCTGCTATTTTAGTGTTACGTCTCAAAGTGACCGGTTTATCGGATGGGTTAATCAACTTGATCGGCACCCATCTGTCTCCAGGCAATGTGGCTATAACACGCCCGACGAGAACACCTTTTTTATGAGTTTGTGCCCTGGGTGGTTCAACTAGTACGGCACTACCCACAGAGATTATGGAACTGGTCGGGAGTCTACCCCACACAAGGTGCTCCTGCTGAGGTAGAAGCGTGACGGCTTGAGTGAGCTTTGTGGTACCGACAACGTTTGGGATGTTACCACCTTCCCATCTGTCATGCCCTGACAGCATACACAAAAACCTCTGGATCTCTGGTTCTCCTGTTGAGTTTGGCTGGTACAGAACACGCCAATAACTTTCAGACTGCCTGAGTTGACTTAGAACATATTTGATGACATTAGTACCAACAATCAACTGGTCTTTTTGGCCTGGTACAACTAAGGTGGGCACCAAGACTGAATACCCATACACGCACATCTTTAGCCGATGGATACACTTGGGCTTGACCCGAACACCACCACACCCTACGAGTAAAACATCGGTATGGGGTTGCACAGGCTCAAGAATACTGCATGCATCCAGTAGCCTGCGCTCAGTTTCTTCATTAATGGTACATGCCATAGAACCAGTGTCTAACAAGCCTCGGCAAGCAACCGTATCATTCACCAACACACCGGTGTAAAACAAACTATCAGCTTTTTCTAGCTTCGCAATATTTTGGAACAAAACGACACTACCACCTGACTCAACCCGACAATGGTTGCTATAGATGACCATCAGATCATCTTCACTGGTGAGAGGCTGACTCTCAACACTCACACTGCCCTCTCCCCTGTGTGAGTGGTCTAGTTTCCCTGACTTTCACCGTTCAGGCCCACACCCTCGCCAACAGACCTGCGACACTGCTTACGTTGATGTCCAACCTCTAGACAATCAAGGCATCTTCTTTCTCTCATGCAGTGTGAACGGGTTGAATGAGATCGGTCCCCGCACACTGCACACGGGGATGCTCGATACCACGGTGACGTACAAGGCTTTGGTTCTGAAACCGAAGGGGTTGTGCGCTCTAACACCTTTTCTAACATCTTCAACACACGCTCTAAGGCGCCGGATTCTGCAGCTTCGCCCGTTTTAGGGTGTGGGCTTGCAGTGCACGCTGCAGAGGTTACACCTACACTTTCGTGTCCTGTTGCTACCTGCGAGCTGACGGGCTTTTCGGCAACAACAGCCTGATTTACTGTGACTTCGGGCGCAATCAAAAGTGGTTTTCGTGACTTAGTCTCGCTCATGTTCATCGATGGCCTCTTGGACCTCCTCAACCGACCATTTGCTTATGGGCTTACACCTAAAGACGTTTGAAAGATCAGGATTGGGACAGTTCCTGATGAACATCATTGCAATCTCAGAGCTCATATTTGCCATCTTGCTACCACATCTTTGCAGGTGAACGTCTGCTAGCTCGGCTGCCTCATTCAATCTTACCCAATAGTCAACGGGGTGTTCGTTAAGCTTCGGCTGGGTCGCATAAAAATCGGCTAGCGGCTGGCACGAGCCAGGGCTCTCACTAAAGTAGCGCTGCAGAACTCCATAGACCACTTCAGGGCTAAGTACAGCAACCGGGCTATTTTTTAGTTTAACCTTGACAATGCTCTTTGCCCGGCCACAGAGATGGTTCAGCATTTCCTCTACCCCGTCGACTTTGCCGCAACCCCTTTTGGACAAATACATATTCATTTGCTCGATCCACTCTAGGATGGAACATTTGTCACCACCATCCCCTCTGAACATTTGCGGTTCTTTAATGTCGGCTTTGACTATGAGATTTAGTTTGGACAGATCAAGGCTCGTACACAAGGGCAGTGTGGTCGAGGGTTGCCGCTCAAATGATGGAACGGGACCAGGCAAAGTCTGGTTTGACGACAGTCGTGTGACAATGGAGTCACCTATCTGGCTTCCAAGCTCACCAATGAGGTCACGTAGTTGCTGCGTAACATTGTCAGGACCAGCATTGGCAGGGGTGGAGGAATTTGGCTCAATAGATTCATTATTCAGCAGGGTCGGGTCAGTCGCGGAGTCGTAGAACAAGATACGTGGTTTGCCGACTACAGGCTCAGATACCCCAAACAACCCACGCCCCCTGCCAATTCGTGGCGTCACTAAATCTTCACTCAATCCCCCTTCGGCCATGATGTAAATTCCAAGCAATAGAGTAAAGTTCACAAAAGAGAAACTTAAGCTACTTCACAATTACTGTGTTCTTGAAAGGACAGCTCAAAATGCACAAAGTGTAACATTCGATGTGTGTGTGATGTGAATCAATGGTGTAGTTACTCAGTTCAGTTCAATGTCCAGACGACGCCATTAAAACATCAATGACGAAGATCCTTCATCGGTAGGTTGCAGAAGCGTTGTGTTCTTGTGTTGTCGAACCCCAGCAATCGGCTACAGCAGATCCGGCGAATCCGGGTCACGGCACCAAATTATGTAACGTGTCTGGACCGGTCACTCTCACACACATACAAAGACCACACCACCAATCAATGAAACTCAGCTCTTTTTTTACTGTAAGAAAAGAAATAAAAGATGAGACACGGGGCGTCAGCTTCTCCTTCACCAGTACACACACAATATTTGTATATTGAAGGGAGAAGCGAGAAGGACATGCGTCATCGGCCTCATCCGGAAACGGACTGACCATTATACAATAACAGAGATAGATGCTATAAATGTAAATAAAGTATACAACTTATAGTATATAAATCTGACATTCTCTAATACAGCACATTAATATCTATGTTATATTAACGGACATCAATTCAAGCATTTATATGTCACAAAATGAAACAAATAATAATACTGTATTTATAATAATAATGATAATAATAATAAATGTGCAACCCATATTTCCAAACATTACATATCAGAATGGAATAAAACAGAATACACATTATATATATATGTATGTATTCGATACCGTACCATGTGCAGTCTGTTTCACGTGCCTCACAGACAACATACATTTAGTCCAACACTTCTATAACACACTCTGTTCAATGCACATCTAGTATTAATGATCAATGAGCTAAACATCTTTTCTACTGAACCAGAACTTATTGTTAAACATACCTGTAAGAAAAGAAATAAAAGATGAGACACGGGGCGTCAGCTTCTCCTTCACCAGTACACACTAGTACACACAATGCTAAACAGTTAGCAACATGGTATATTTCGTTAAATAATAAAAAGAAAAAAACACATTACCCAAAACATCCTTAACATAACTAATGCAATCAATCATTATGGTATTAAATCACATTCTCCTAGCGGCAAAGCATTTTAGAGAAGAAATATTACCACAATATTTGTATATTGAAGGGAGAAGCGAGAAGGACATGCGTCATCGGCCTCATCCGGAAACGGACTGAGGCAACCGCATGGCACACACGAGGGAGCCCCACCAAAGTGTCTCACCAATAACATCCCCTCCCAAACAAATTCCCAAGGAGAGGTTCCGCTACTTTAATATTATAATCTATGAACAATAATTATATACAACATTTTGTGGAGTTCACTAAACCATTCTTTTTTTTTTTTAAAGAAACAGAGAAAAAAAAGACAGGTCAGGTTAAATTAACAAATTTACTTTCTACACCAGTTACATATATACATACATATATATATATATGTATGTGTGTATATATATATATATATACACACACATATATACACGTATATATGTGTGTGTATATATATATATATATATACGTACATATACATATACGTGTATATATATATATATATATGTTTCTATACTTCTGTAAAGCTACTTAAAATAATTGCAAATAAATTGAATTGAAGGTATACCATCTCTGTCAAGAAAAAATACTTGGGTTAGGCCATCCTTAAAAATATTCTTGTTTGCCGTAACTCGACCGACCGACTTGCTGGTTGTAAATTTGCGTTAAGACCAACCCAATTTTTTTTACTCTTCATTTACATTTACATTTACATTTACAGCATTTGGCAGACGCCCTTATCCAGAGCGACGTACATAAGTGCTTAAATCTCTAACACTGAATACATTAATGCTGGTTCACTAGGTTACATACTTAAGATACCATGAGTTTAAAACATTTGTTCAAAGTTAGAATGAAAAAGTGTCAAAGGTTTTTTTTTTTTTTTTTAAATGCAAAAGATAAGGAAAGAAGTGCTAGTTGAAGTGCTTCCTGAATAAGTAGGTCTTCAACCGCCGCTTGAAAATAGCCAGTGACTCGGCTGTCCGGACCTCTATGGGAAGTTCATTCCACCACCTTGGTGCCAGTACAGAGAAGAGTCTTGTAGTATACTTGCCTCTTACCCTGAGAGATGGTGGAACCAGTCGAGCAGTGCTGGTAGATCGGAGGTTACGGGGTGCAGTGCGAGGAATGATGAGGGCTTTGAGGTAAGAGGGGGCTGGTCCATTTTTGGCTTTGTAGGCCAGCATCAGTGTTTTGAACCGGATGCGTGCAGCTACCGGAAGCCAGTGGAGGGATCGCAGTAGCGGGGTGGTATGCGAGAACTTTGGCAGGTTGAAAACAAGCCGGGCAGCTGCATTTTGGATCATTTGCAGAGGACGGATTGCGTTCATAGGTAGACCTGCCAGCAGTGCATTGCAGTAATCCAGTCTAGAAATGACAAGAGACTGAACAAGTACTTGGGCAGTCTGTGTGGACAAAAATGGCCGAATCCTTCTAATGTTGTAGAGAAGAAACCGACATGAGCGAGTCACATTTGCAACATGAGAGGAAAAGGACAGTTGATTGTCCATGGTTACCCCAAGGTTGCGAGCTGTGGCTGAAGGGGAGATCAGATCGTTGTGCAAGGATATAGCAAGATCGTGACCTGGGGATGAATCACCTGGGATGAACAGCAGTTCAGTTTTGCTAGGATTGAGCTTTAACTGATGAGCAGTCATCCATGATGAAATTTCTGCCAGACATGCTGAGATCCGGTCAGAAGCTGTGGCATCTGAGGGTGGGAAAGAGAAGATAAGTTGTGTATCATCAGCATAGCAGTGGTAAGAGAACCCATGTGATGAAATAACTTCCCCAAGAGAGTGAGTATACAAGGAGAAAAGAAGAGGACCAAGTACTGAGCCCTGTGGGACGCCAGTGGAGAGTCTGCGTGGAGCAGATGTCACTCCCCTCCATGTTACTTGATATGAGCGTCCTTCCAGGTAGGAGGCAAACCATTCCCAAGCTGATCCGCAAATCCCAAGACTCTTGAGGGAGGATAAGAGAGTCTTGTGGTTGACCGTATCAAACGCTGCTGAAAGGTCAAGGAGGATAAGGACGGATGATAGTTTGGCTGATCTAGCAGTATGTAGCTTCTCAGAGACATCCAAAAGGGCTGTCTCTGTAGAGTGAGCTGCTTTAAAGCCAGACTGTTTGGGATCTTGGAGGTTGTTCTGTGAGAGATAGACAGACAGTTGATTATAGACAATGCGTTCAAGAATTTTTGAAAGAAATGAGAGAAGTGATACTGGTCTGTAGTTACTGATGTCTGATGGATCCAGAGCAGGTTTCTTTAGGATGGGAATAACCCTTGCTCTCTTGAAAGTAGTTGGCACCTGACCAGATGCTATGGATCTATTGACGATAGTGGAAATGAAGGGCAAGAGGTCTTGTGAGATGGTCTGGAGCATAGTGGTAGGGAGTGGATCCAATGGGCAGGTGGTAGGATTGCAGGACTGGATGAGTTGTAAAATCTCTTCTGCTGCCACAGTTGAAAAATGTGACAACGAAGGTGTAGGGGAATCCATACTCTGAGATGTAAGTGCAGTCGGGGCTGAAGTGAAAGTCCGGCAGATTTCCTCAATCTTCTCCTGGTAGAAAGAAGCAAAGTCTTCTGCAGTCAGGGAGGATGAGGAAGGTGGAGCCGGGGGGTTGAGCAGAGAAGAGATGATGTTGTGGAATTTCCGAGGGTCATGTGAGGAAGCTTCAAGCTTTTCCTTGTAGAAGGAAGTCTTGGCAGAAGTCACATCTGAGGAGAACTTGACAAGAAGTGTTCTGTAAAAATCAAGATCTGCATCAAGTTGTGATTTCTTCCACTTTCTCTCTGATGATACTCTCTTCAAACAACTAATACAAAAGCAATAAAATAATAATATTTTAGTAAGTATTGTGAATATATAAATTGCCTAGGCTTACATACAAACAAAGGCTACTGTCTTTCTTTTTAATACAAACCCATGACGTCATCTATGTTTACGCTATTGGTTAATGGATGTCACACTATGGACTGTGCATTAGCTTCGTCTCATACTCTCATTCACTGTCAGCGGTCACCGTTCAAAGTATTGGTTCGGGCACCATAATACATCTAAAAAATTAATTAAAACAGCTCGACACCGCTTTAACTTGGTACAAAGTTCTAGAAAAACTGTGCCCAGATCTTTTTCCATCCCTTCTACCGTCTAGTCTAACCTTGACCATGTCGACTGACTTAACGTGCTACAATTTGACCCACAAATCAAAGTGGTTTCTTTTAAATTGAAATTTCAAATTGAGACTCCACCACCCAAAAACACAAGGAATGCATTTTCCATCATGATGGGCTAGGCAAAGCCCGAGAAGGACCCGATCCTCCATTCCTGCAATAATGGTGAGTTTGCATTCTTGAGTAGCAGAGCAGGTTTTTTTATTTAAAGCTAGCATGCATAACCTACTAGCCTTCCTGTTAACGTTAGAAGCTAACTTCAATAGTATATGCGATGGAGAATTTTGAGATATGCTTGTGAAATACGTATGTATGAGCCAACATTTAGGCGAGCATTATTCGAAATTATTAATGGTCATTACCAAGGATTAGGCAATACATGGAGTTGTGCTATAGGCTTACGATGACAGCTAGTTGCTGGTTGGAACCTTTTCTTATGGAACTGTCACTTTATGTTCGAAAATCTATTGCACGAATCGATTGGACTAGTGATGGCCAGTTCGTGAACGAATCGTTCTTTTGAACCAGTTCTTTTTGGTGAACTGGATGAACTGGTTCACCAAATTGGACTGATTCGTTCTAAACAATTCGCGACTTGAGTCAGCGCTGATCCACAAGTTACTAAAGTTACTCACTTTCGGTCATGCCTGACAGTCGGTCCGACTCTAAATAAACTAATATCCCGGAGTATATGTAACTCCTGTACACTGAACTGACATGTTGTGCTGAGAGAACTGTGAGCGCGAGCTGTTGATACTGCGCATGCGTGAATTACTGAACCGATACAGAGAATCATCAGTACATTGAACTGAGAACTGCTTGTTTCGGACGCGTCCGAGAACTGATGAACTAGTACAGCGAATCATCAGTACACTGAACTGAGAACTGTTTCTTTCGGACGCGTCCGAGAACCGATGAACTGTTGATACTGCGCATGCTTGAATAACTGAACTGGTACAGCGAATCATCAGTACACTGAACCGAGAACTGTGTCTTTCGGACGCGTCCGAGAACCGATGAACTAGTACAGCGAATCATCAATACACTGAACTAAGAACTGTTTCGGTCGCGTCCGACATACTGATGATGCTGCGCATGCGTAAACCTTCAGAGCAAATTATACATATTGGGATATGCATAGTAACTAGTCATAAGCAATTAAACATTTTTATAAAAAAAAAATCAATATATGTCACTCAATATATGTCAGTTAATTTTACTATTGACTATTGTGCAGGTTAGTCTGCATTTTTATATGCCGCTTTTTGTAAATTGATGATTAGTTTATTAACTTTAAGACACGTAAAACATCCACGTTTGCACATAAATGCCTGTTCTGCGTGTTTTAGTTGCAAAACTTAAATGTAAGAAACGTGTTCGACTAAAGTTATGATTACAAAGAACTTTTTGAATGTGTTAAATTGATAGTATTAATATCTGCCGGCAGCGGGATAATGGAATTTGCGTCATACGTCATTGTGAATGACGTCATTACGGAAGGACGTAAAAGAACTGGTGAACTGGATTTTTAAACTGGTTCATTAAATCGAACTGTCCGAAAGAACCGGTTCGCGGAAAAGTATGGAATAAAAACACTGTCAATAATAATCGTAAGTAATTCAAAGCATTTGTGTGTAAATTTTAATTTTGCGGAGTTGGATCCCAAAATTTACGGCCACGACAGTTTACAGATACGAGATTTTGTGTGTTTGTTCAAATACAACTCCGAAATGTACGACTATGACAGTTTACACACACAACGCTTGTTTTCACAACACCTCTTTTTTACATACGAAAACGGTCTGTGAAACAACTGTCAAAAATACGTCATCACGTTCACAGGCATTACTATCCGAGGGAAGATGAATCGATTCCACGAAGTGAGCTTGCGCCCCGCCCTCTTTTAAACCACTGGTGCCGAAATGGCGGATCAGCAGCCAAGCGCTCACTCATCGTCAGTGTTGTATAAAGTTTTAGAAAGCATTACTTGAGTAAAAGTAAAGTATCATACTAGAAAAAGACTTTGGTAGAAGTGAAGTCACCTTTTAGAATACTACTCAAGTAAAAGTCTTAAAGTATCTGATATTTACTGTAATTAAGTATCAAAAGTCATTTTCTGATATCCAATGTACTTAAGTATTTGAAGTAAAAGTAAAATTTCAGTGATTTTCGGTAGGTATAAGAGTAGGGGCGGTTCTAGGATTTCATTTTTAGGGGTTTTAGCCCTCAGTGAGAATTTAAAACAAGAAGAGTTTTATATTATATGACTACATAGTAAGCCAAAAGTTATGGTATTATTAAATGGCAAAAGTGGACACAAATTTTATGCATGATGTAATGATGCCAGTCTTGAATCAAATCAGTTCACGTATGTGTGCATTCTCTACAAACAGTGTGTCAAATGAATGACGCCATTAATAAACAAATATTCACAAAGACCAAATCAATAAATGTTATTTTTATTTAGTGTTGTATGGATTGTTTGCAGTAATATTGTGTTTGTGCTACAACTCTGGTAATAAGAATAGTGACATTTCACTGCTTTTGGTTGCTGTATTTGCAGCTTTCCGATTAACGTTATACATTAACGCCCCCAGCTCTGAGTGCGCGTGCACGCTGCGCGTACCTGTGCTTCTCCGTACAGCGTGCAATGCAATCTAGGAGTACCAAACTTCTCTTATTGCAGTCACACACATTTCTTCTGATTCTATTTTGTAGTAACGAAGATGCTTAGTGGAAATATAACGGTGTAAAAGTATACATTTTATCTAGGAAATGTAGTGGAGTAAAAGTGAAAGTTGACAAATTTAAATAGCGAAGTAAAGTACAGATATGTGACATTTCTACTTAAGTACAGTAATGAAGTGTTTTTACTCCTGTTATATTACAACACTGCTCATCGTCTCAGGTAAGTTGGTTTTTCCTTCCAAATTCGGACATGTTTAAGGGTTAGTTATCACTAATAGAGAGGAGTAATATTACAGAGATAGGTTAACTATAGTAAGTAAGATTAGCTCTCAGAGTAAGGTTACATTAGGTGTTTAAAGAATACAGCTGTTTAGGCGGTTATCACTGCAGTCTGTAGCGTGATGAGATAGGCCTACACTTCTGAAATCTAGTGGCTTCTTTATTTCTTGATTCTACCTAATTTTTTTTCTTCAAATGAATGCACTTGAAATTCATGCAATAAACATGTTTTTGACAAAGATTTCAATTTGTTTGTGGTCTATATAGCCTGCATCAAAATGAGGTTTGCAATGATGCGCCCGAAGGCACGGGTTGAAGACCCAGTCAGTGACCTCACGATATGCTAATTTGTTTAAATTCATACCTACGTAATCACCATCACCAAAATTGTACTTTTTTTTTTACATTGAAACTTGAAAAAAAAACTGTTTTAAATATATTTTATATGTTTTAAAAATATTATTAAGGATGGCCTTATAGATACGTTTTTTTAGCACAAAATAAAGAGCACCAGTGTAAGAAAGAGATGTTCATCACACCTGTAAGTCTGTTCAGATATAAAGTAAAGGAAGAGACTAAGCTAATTTAGAGAGGTGTGATGACACAATGCGCTTCTCAGCTTCCGTGTCTTTATTTCTAGAGTCATAAAGAAGCTCATAACTGCTTACAAGTGCAGTACGAGTGAAGGAGGAACAGGCTGATTAAGACCGTTAATATTTATTAAAAGAGTAAGAGATTTTATATTTATAAGGATAATTTAGGTGTAAATTCTACATGTGTTGGATCCTCGAGTGTCGTCTGTCTGAAGGCTGATGTCACCGTGTTTTATAGAATGTGGAGAAATATTACAGTAACAACAATCCTCATGTTACTCACAGGTAAACTTTTCATATGTTTCAGCTCTCTACTGTTTTACTGTGCTGTTTTAATCTGACACGATATGAAAATTTGTAGGATGTTGGAAAGTAAAAGACAAGAGTTATGGAGGAAGAAAGAACATTAATTATTACAAATTGGTTTGAGACATAAATATCTAAAATTATTATTTTTGAAAGTCAAATATTATATTGTTATTAATCTGTTAAATCTTGCACTTTCTTTTTCTGTGTGAGTGAAGTCTAAAAACCAGAATGAAGTTTATTGGCTTTTTCAAATTGAGGTTTATTTTTATCTCTGTTTTCACACCTCCTCATCTCCTATGTGACATAATCATGTGTGTGACTGAGAACAGTGACAGCAGCAGTTAACACTGTGGTTACTGTCTTGCTGGTCAGTGCAAGAGTTATTACTTCATGTTCTTAACTAGGGCTGAAACGATTCCTCGAATAATTCAAGTAACTCTTACAAATGTTCATCGAGGCAAATTCCTCTGCCTCGAAGCCTCTTTTAATTCATTTTAAAGCTCACGTCATGTTCTTGTGCAATTATTGTGTGTGTGTGCATGCGTGCATGTCTGTGTGACGCTCCGCTTACATCAAAGCGGAAGGAGACACGAGGAGTTGGCGGTCTTTTGATTTGAGGGCGTGTGCTAGTGCGGGCTGCAAAATGGAAGGGCAATGAGCAAATAATGGCAATGAGCAAAGAGAAGAAACAAACAGGAGAAAACGACAGAAAATGTCTAAGGTTTGGGACACCATCAGAGTTTGTTTTCTGTCTGTTTTCAGCAGCAGAAAACATTGCTTCAAAGCACTGGGAAAGCCTCAATTCTGAGCATGTTGATATGCTTACTTTTCTTCATTCCAGTCACATGCTCCTTTAAAGACTTTTAAACCACATATTTTGAGAGAGAGACAGAGACTTTCTGATTAAATTATATATATATATATATATATATATATATATATATATATATATACACACTGCATTTAGCAGACACCCTTATCCAGAGTGACTTACAACTGAGGGTTAAGGGCTTGGCTCAGGGGCCCAGCAGTGGCAGCTTTGTGGACCTGCAGTTCGAACGCATGACCTTCCGATCAGTAGCCCAACACCTTAACCACTGAGCTACCACATCCCTATATATATGCTTGAACTAGGTTCCAAGTTCCTGTCCACGTTTTTTGCCTCTTAAATACCACAAAGCATTCCAAGAAGACAGTAAAGGCTTATGTTATGCCTGAGCTGTAGATTTAGAATATTTTAGTTCTGAAAGTTAAGTTGCATGACTTAAAGGCAATATTTTTGTAATATTTATTTATTTGTTTGTTTGATTGTTTGTTTGTTTGAATTTATGCCTTAGTTTTGATACATTAAACAAGTAATTTGAAAGTAATTTATTTTTTTTGTTTTTGCATTTCAGAAAAGGGTTAATTTGGCACTTAAATGTACTTAATTCTTCTCAGTCAACTTTGTCATTGTTGACAATACAGACAGAGAAACAATGGGTAATATCTAAATGTTTATTTTTGTTAGAAAATATTGTTGTATGCATTGCATACTATGCATTTAAAAAATAAAAGTTCATTTCAGTCAGTACCAATGAGGATTTATTAGATGATATGCATACAGTTAGTGTTGGCGGTATGGTTCGGTTCTGGGCAAAAATCCAGGCGCCCATCCGTGCGCATGTGTAGACAGAGCGGGGAGAGCAGCAACTAGAGAATAAAATAGACCCCCCATATAACAGCAGAACCATTAATAATGCATAGTATTAAATATGCTCACTTACATGTTTTAAGGAATAAATAAATAGAGAGAGAGAGAGAGAGAGAGAGAGAGAGAAGAAAAAAAACAAATACATGATGAAGAATTATAACGTAAACTGGTACACGAACAACGGGTTCTGGCTAGGTGGAGTCGGGGTTGGAGGAGGGAGTTTAAATTGCGGCAGCAGCGATGCACTAGAAAGCGGCTCAATGAATGGGAATTTAAAGAGTCGGATAATATGGATGTCGTAACCAGATTGGTGCGTGTCATGAACAGCTGATTTATCAGCAACCTGTCCATACATATAATACATACAATATGACAAGGGGGGGGGGGGACAGGACAGGAAGACAGGGGAATGAAAAGAAATACAGCATAATGTGAGGGAAGGGAGGAGAAAAAAAACAACCCCCAGACTATGCTCCAGTGGGGAGTACAGTGTGGGAACAGGAAAAACACCTCAGCAACATAAGCACATAAACAGTATGCCATAAACACACGACTTGCAACAGGGGAGGGGAGTGGGGGGTGGAGGTAATCCCGCACAGGCAAGCAGCCATCAGGTCCTGCAGCCTTTATCTTCGGCGCTAGTCACAGACCCGCTTGTCAGACTGGCGGTACAAAGCGGCGAAGGCGTGGGATATCTTTGTGTGTGTGTATGTATGTATACGCCTGGAGAGTCGTTGCTCCCAGCATCAAATCTCGGTGCCTCAGTCCGCAAGATTGTCATAGCAATACACAGCAAGTTGCCATGGAGACAGCCTTGATCAGGTCCCAGACAGAGTCAACAATTCGGAGGTGTCTATGGAAATGGGGAAGGAAAGCAAGAGCGTCTCGCTCCAGTGCTCTTCCAGGGGAATTGTTGTTCCAGCAGTGGCCTTGGCCGAGGCCAATGCTGGTTGAGGGGAGCCGAAAGCAGATAAGATTGGGTTTGTTTGGTCTTCGGGCGAGAAGACGCATTCCAATTTAAACGACTACTCTCTTAGTCCATTCTGGTCTCCAAATCGATCCATTTTTCTTTCCAAAGTTCTCCATGATGTTAACAGTATCCAAAGCAGTGAGCCTCACCGTGATGTTATCCATTTTGCGGTTAATAGTCCCAGCATCAGTGCTGACCGCTCTGCCCACTGCATCAATCATGACGGGCAGCCTTGGGAGGTTTTGGACAGCTGTCACCTTTTCTGATTTCCTCGATAAACCAGGGCAATGCCTAATCCAATCAGCAAAACTCCTGTTATCATGGTTCCAAATAGGTAGATATCTTCAATGTCCTCCACGGAAAGAGCCGCCAGACACACTATTCGCCACCTCTCCCATCCTATAGCCAGCTGCGAACGTTCTGGCAGGGCAGTCAGGTTCCCCCAAGCTTCTCGAGAAGATAGTGTCAATTTCGTTGAGAGACCAGTTTATCAAATCCATGATGTTTAGTCCATGATTTTTAGTTTGGAGAGCAGAGCAGAGAGAGTCTCTCAAAGTATAAAGCCCTATTCGGATGGGATTAGTTTTACGTGGGGACGTGGGGGTAAAGTAATTATTACCAGAGCTTCTCTGTGATTTTAGTCCCATCCGAATGTGCCATCTCGGTAATCATTAAGAACAATGTCAATAAAGATTACGGCGACTTTTACCTTCTGTAAAAAGGTCCGGAAAAATTACCTCAGGTAATACTAATCCCGTCCGAATAGACCCGCTGTAAATATGTACGGTAAAATTCCGTCATTTCCTGTTTAAAAGTTTTTGGCGCATTTTGCAAGCATGGAGGTGCTTGAAACAGAAAGCAACGTCATACGCACATGACGACAAGGAGGTTACTGTGGTGCGTAAAGCGAGTTACCCCTCCCACTTCTGCTAGTTTTACTGAGATGTCTTCTCCCATGTGAATTGGCCAATTAATATTACAGACGTCCTGAGGTAAAATTGCATTACTCCACGTCCCCACGTAAAACTAATCCCGTCCGAATAGGGCTTAAGACAATAGACGAGACGAGAGGAGCAAAGCAGGGAAAGTAAAAAAAAGGGAGGGAGAGAAAATGCGACCGCCTTCATTGAGAGCCAAAAGAGAGATGATGCATGCTTGAAGACATGGCCTGCCTGAACTAACGCGATGCTTGACATTTTTAAAAAAGGAAACCAATTAGTTGTTAATTTTAAGAGACTTGTCTTATTTTCTCTTGTATATTTAATAAAGCAAAAACACATTTTATCCGATTACTCAATTATTCGAGGAAATTTTCGGTAGAATACTTGATGACTGAAAAATTCGATAGCTACAGCCCTTGACTCATTTTCCTTTTTGCTACTGGTGTCTGTGTGTGTGTCTGTGTTTCTGTCTGTGTGTCTGTGTCTGTGTCTGCTTGCATGTGTGTGTGTGTGTGTGTGTGTGTTCCAGGAATTCAGTCTCAGCACAGTGTAACTTTCTCCTCTCAGAGTCTCTGTGTTGTTATTGGATCTACAGTAAAAATCCCCTGTACATTTACACCTGATCACTCCGGAGTCACAGAGAGACAGTGGTATCGAGGCCAGAGCTCTGAAGGAGAACCACAAGACCTGAGAAAAGATCCAGAATATTCAGGACGTGTGTCTGTAAACACCTGGGGGTCTGACTGTAGTCTGATAGTGTGGAATGTGAGAGTGAGTGACTCTGGAGTTTATAACTTTAGATTTAAAACACAGAGCAGTGACTGGATATCAGCTTCATCTGGAGTTCAACTGACTGTTACAGGTAATACACACACACACACACACACACACACACACACACACACACACACACACACACACACACACACACACACACTTTATTGTGTAATATATAGTATGTATTTACAGTGATTTGGTCCATAATTGTGTTGTAGACTTGCAGGTGAAGGTGGATCCTAACACTGTAGGACAGAGAGAAGTGAAAGTGACCTGTAGCTCCACCTGCAGACTCAACACACATGGTTTCTACTGGTACAGGAATGACCATTACCTCAAATACACAAATGACACATCCATTGTACTTCACTCCACCAGTCTATCTGATGAAGGCATCTACTCCTGTAAGGTGTATGAGAATAACCACCGCTCTCCTCCAGTGTGTAAGTGTCAGAGTAAATCTGTCCTTCAGCATCCAACTGAAACCAGTAGCTCATATTACTGTCATTAGCATTGTTTCTGATAAAGGGGACTTTTAATGTTTTTAATAATCAGTGATGTGATGGTGTGTATCATTTAGATCTTTGAATCCTACAATAAATTGTTGGTGCTGTTCAACTGTAGTCTAAACACATCGCTTCATTTCACAATTCTGTCTCACAGTATTTACATCATTTTCATTGACGCACAGAATAAACTAAATGTTTATAAAGATATAAAATTTGCAGTTCTGACTTCTTCTTCCTTCCTGTGTGTGTGTCTCTGTGTGTTTCAGGTGTACTGCGTACAGAGTGTTGGGGTGTGATTTACACTGCTGAACATGTGTGTGCTCTGAAAAACACATCAGTTTATCTTTCCTGCTCTTATAAATATCCTGCAGGTCACACAGTGATAAAATCATTGTGGTTCATTAAAAAGCAGGTTAATGTTGAGCCTGAGGATTTGAGACAGGATGAGGAGTATCAGGGCCGAGTGCAGTACACACAGAGCTCCCAGAATGACTGTAGACTGAGAATCACTAACCTGAGAGAGAGAGAGACGCTCAAACATACAGGTTCAGATTCCACACTGATGATCCTAAAGGAAAATACACTGGAGCACCTGGAGTCTCTCTGTCTGTCACAGGTAATGTCACATTATTATGCTATTACTACTAAGCTTTACTCACTTCCGGGTTAGTGTGAACGCTGGCACGTCTTGGCTGCCGCTGCTCCCCCCGATAACAATAATTATTAACATCAATTACACTGTGTAGACTACAGTGAGGATCTATTGTTTATGGCTTGTACTGTGCTTGTCTGGACTGTACTGGCTCCGTGTTTGTATGATTCAACACCTCCTGCACTGCTTGCTCATCTGGACATCTTATATCTGCCAAGACAGAAATATATTCATTGTGGCGTTCGGCGAAACTTCTGGTATAATAAATCCAGTGATATAAATTCACTATTGTCAGCTGTTCGACGCCCACCAAGGAACGGCGGTCACCGCGCCGATCAGCGTGTGCTGGCGAACCTGGCTAACTTGGTTACCAGACCAAGCAACAACACCACTGTCAGTTTTGGTCTTCTTAACATCCGTTCACTTATGAGTAAGGGGCATATTGTGCAGGATCTTCTTGCAAATCGCAAGACTGATTTTCTCTTTTTAAACGAAAAATGGCAGCAACAAAATGACTTTATTGCACTCAATGACGCCATTCTGCCAGGGTTTGCTTACATCTCTCAGCCACGTGATTCTTGTCGAGGAGGATGTCCGGCGATAATCTACCATGAGGAATGGAGGCTGATGTCTTTGAATGTTCTGCCTTCCACTCATTTGAGGCTGCAGTTTTTCAGCTCTCTGGATCTACTCCAAGTATTCTCAGCACTGTATATCGACCACCAAAGTTTAACAAGGATTTTATTCCTGACTTTGCTGCTTTTTTGAATTAAAAAACTACACTCTCACCAAATATAGTTCTTGTGGGGGATTTCAATACAGTGATGCCTCGAGATACGAGTTTAATTCGTTCCGTGACCTTGCTCGTATCTCAAATTGCTCGTATCTCAAAACAATTTTCTCCGTTTAAATGAATTGAAATCCCATTAATCCGTTCCAGCTCGCAAAATTCCACTCCAGTTGTTTTGTTTGTGTTTTGAATATGGAAAATCTATTTATAAATGACAAATATTGTATAAAAACATACAGTAAATATAGCTGCAAGCAGCGATGGTGGGCCCTCGTACATTTTTTTTATCACGGTCGGCAAGTGCATGAAGTGTGTAAATATCCGTGGATTATTTTATGTTGTTACTGACCCATTTGGGGACTGTAGTTAAATGAAACCCCACATTTTAAACAAACGGTGGCGCTATGAAGCCACTTAATTGACACACCTTTGTCTGACCTTTTTGTCCACACTTAACAGCCGACAAATGTGATGTATGTGTCAAATTTCGAGGTAATCTAAGCAAGCCAAAAGCCTTAAATATGCCTGAAATAAAAGTGAACTTTGACATGATGCCATGGCAACGGTGTTTGAAATATCAAAAATCCGTTCGCAATCACATGAATCCTCTAAGAGGAGTGTCTAAAAGTTCATTGCATGCAACTGTGAAAAAAATCCACCTTTGTGACTGACACACTTCCTGGCACCTGTTACTGGCGCTATGTCCGAGATTCACAATAGGCACATCGATGCGATCGAAATCCTTGGCCGAACATACACACCGCGTGTCATCCCAATAAGACGTTTTTTGCTTTAGATATTAGACATTTCCTGTTTCTCTGAATTTGCCATAACTTAGTCACCTCGCCATGGCAGCACCGTTCGAGATATCAAAAATCCCTTCGGAATTTAGCAAGTGCAATGTCTTGGCATCATGTTCACCACGTTTGATGTCAATCGCATGAATTCCCTAGGAGGACAATTTAAAAATTCATTGCATGCAACTGTGAAAAAATCCACCTTTGTGACTGACAAACTTCCTGGGGCCTGTTGGTGGCGCTATACCTGGGACTCACAATAAGCACATTGATGCGATCGGAATCCTTGGCCGAACATACACAGCACCATTCGAGATATCAAAAATCCCTTCGGAATTTAGCAAGTGCAATGTCTCACCATCATGTTCACCACGTTTGATGTCAATGGCATGAATTCCCTAGGAGGACTACTTAAAAGTTCACCGCATGCAATTATGAAATAATCCAAAATGGCCGATTTCCTGTTGGACGGAGTTCATAGTTTAGAGCGCAAAAGTTGTTCGGGTCGATGAGATCTATATGCGTACCAACTCTTGTACATGTGCGTACATAATTGGCCGATCTGTGCACAAATGTTTGTTTTTGCATTACAGGGGGCACTACAGAGCCCCCCTGCCCCGCCCGTATTCCAGCCTTTGCCCACGCCTAGCGTCGCACGACTCTGACGTGTGTGCCAAATTTCAAGTTTTTGAGCATGTTAAGGGACCCCAATTGGCCAATGTGTGCAACAAAAAAAAAATCTACAGGTTTAAACAGGAGGCTTAAACAGGCGGAATTTTGTCTCGTACGTACACTTTCACTTTCGTTCACTTACTCGCTACTGTTTACTCTTAATGCTACTTTACACTTAAATGGAACTTAACTAAACTTCACTAAAATTAACGAACGTAACTGAAATTTTCTTAACTTAATTGCTACAATTTCAGTTTTCTTTACGTTAATTTTGCTTAATTTTCTTCATCGCTTTTCTCTTCACTTGTTTTTGCCTTTTTTGTCACTCTTTCCTCACTAATATCTGCCGGTCGTTTTAATAAAAACTTGTCGGCATATCAGCTGCTGTGTAGTCGCACAAGTTAAAATTTTTTAACGGATCCAACGCTCAAAACGAAAATTACGGATCCGCAGATGGTCGGCACCCCACGCAGCGCCTTTGCGACTCTCAATAGGAAATTAATGACTTCCGTTTTATCGGCCGTTGTTTGTCGTGTGCAGTGGAAAGGCGGCTTTAACCAAGTGAGACGCGGGAAGCTGAGGTGGGGGAAACAGAGCACACGTGGTTGTTGGGGATCTTTGTTTCGGCGGCAGCAGCTCGGATGCTTGTATCTCACACGTGGTTGTTGGGGATCTTTGTTTTGGCGGCGGCTGCTCGGATGCTTATATCTCAAAAATTTGCTCGTATCTCACGGCAAAAATTTGGTCGAATCACAGCTTGTATCTCAAAAAATGCGTATGTCAAAGCACTCGTATCTCGAGGCATCACTGTATTCACATGGATGATGTTAACAACAATCTTACTAAAGAATTTACGTCTTGTCTGCATAGTTATGGACTGCTTCAACATGTGAATTTTCCCACGCATACTAAAGGACATACTATGCATTTAATCTGTTGTTGAGGTGTCTCTCCAGACAACCTTAATGCAGACTTATTTCCATTTACTGATCATCTGTTACTGTCTTTTAAGGTAAATCTTTCACTCTTCGAATCGAATTCTACATGTATGATATTATTTCAGAAAATCAAGGACATTAATTTGGGAAGCTTGCCTTTAAGCATCGCAAGTCTTTCTAGGGCTGACAGCTCTTCCACTCCAGATAACTTTGTCTCTCAGTATAATAATAGTCTCCATCCATCCATCCATCCATCCATTTTCTACTGCTTATCCGGGGCCAGAACTGGCCTTACTGTGCACAGGAAATGTATTCAGAACATATGTTTCACTATAAAGACACTATTGCTAAAGCTAAATCTACATACTATTCTGGCTTAATTGGTTCAAATGAAGGGAATTCAAGGGATCTTTTTTCATTATTGAAAAACTTCCTCTCATTTGTATTCATCTGATTTCTGTAATACTTTAGCATCATTCTTTACTTCAAAAATCGAAGGCATTCATCCTAAACTTATGGCCATTCCTGTTTCTACTCCACGTGTCTCAGTTTTACCTGTTCCTACACAACTGTTCTCTGAGTTTATTCTACCCTCAATTGATGATATCTTAAAACTTGTTCATCAATCTAAATCTTCAACTTGTGTTCTTGATCATTTACCAACTGTCCTTGTTAAGGCTACTGCTTCATCTCTGTCCCCGTTTATTATGGATATTATTTATTTTTCAATTACCACTGGATTTGTTCCTTCTCTTTTCAAAACAGTTGCTAAAGAAAACAGTATTCCAAAGAAACCAGGTTTGGATACCAACAACCTTAATAATCTTTTATTTCTAAAATTTTGGAAAAAGTTGTTGCTGCTCAACTTCATATTCATTTGTCTGGCAATAATCTATATGAACAATTCCAATCTGGTTTTCACCCATTTCATAGCACTGAAACGGCTCTATTAAATATTACAAATGATTTGCTTATAGCAGCTGATTCTGGTTTGCTATCCATCCTCCTACTCCTTAATCTGAGTGCAGCTTTTGATTCAATTTCCCACAATATTCTTTTAGACAGGCTTTCCAATATTGGCATCACCAACACACCTTTGAAATGGTTTCATTCATATCTCTCTGATCGCACACAGTTCAACTAAAGTCATTCACCTCTTCAGTAGTTTCCGTTACCACTGGTGTACCCCAGGGCTCTGTCCTTGGACCTTTGTTATTTATTACTTACATTTTACCACTTGGACATATTTTTCATAAGCATCAGGTTAAGTTTCACTGCTATGCTGATGACACCCAGCTGTACCTTTCCTTAAAATCGCATTCCAATCTCCCTCCATCTGCTCTTCTGATTGTCTCCTTAATATAAAATCATGGTTTTCAGCAAACTTTTTTAAACTAAATCAATCAATCAATCAAATTTTATTTATAGAGCACCCTACAACAGCCAAAAGGAGCACAAGGTGCTTTCCAGTAAAACAACAATAAACAATAAAAATATAAGAACACAATGAACATAAAATAGCATAAAATATCAGTTGAAACAGGGGCTACGTGTTAAAAGCTTGTGTGAATAAATGAGTTTTCAACTGCAATTTAAAAACACAGCACAGTGATGGATCGTAAGTGTGTTGGAAGTGCGTTCCACAGCTTTGGTCCCTGGATGGCAAATGACCGGCCTCCAAACTTCATATATTTGTATTTGGGAGTGACCAGAGAGGTATGTCTGGTTGGTAGACCTTTATTAATTCGGCAAGGTAGGCTGGGGCCAGACCATTTATGGCCTTGAACACAAAAAGAAGTACCTATACTCCACCCTAAACCACAACAGGAAGCCAGTGAAGCGAGTGGAGGACAGGAGTGATGTGTGAGCGTTTGGAGGTGTTAGAGAGAAGATGTGCTGCCACATTTTGTACCATTTGGAGCTGATTGAGAAGTGATTGATTAAGTCCAATGTAGAGAGCATTACAGTAGTCAATCCTCGAGCTGATGAAGGCATGTATCGCTTTTTCAAGGTCAGCTTGGGACAAGAATGATTTGACCTTGCTGAGTAGTCTTAGCTGGGAAAAAGTTCGCCTTCACTACTGCACTGATCTGCTTATCAAAGTGCATACTTTTGTCAAAGATAACACCCAGGTTAAGCACGGTAGGTGCAAACTGAGGTGTTAGAGGACCAAAACTAATAGAACTGCTGGGTGAATCTGGGCTAAACAGGATGTACTCAGTCTTTTCTTCATTCAGATGTAGGAAGTTCTGGGAAAGCCAACAAGCTTCTCCATCAACTTAGACAGAAATGACAGGTTAGATATAGGATGGAAGTTTGAGTGTATGGAGGGATCAAGGTTGGGTTTCTTGAGCAACGGTCTAACAATAGTGTGTTTGAGAGCAGCGGGAACAGTACCCACCCTAAAACAGCTGTTTATGAAGGGGACAAGGATGGGACCTATGATGTCAACAGCCTCCTTCAAAATCCTGGCTGGAACAGCATCTAGAGGGCAGGTGGTAGGCTTCAACTCGTGGACAGTTTTTTGAGGTCCACCAGAGTAACTGCATCAAAGTACTCTAGCACGCCTTGCGCCGCACGAGTAGACATGGCAACAACGGGGACTTGTGTAATGGTTTGCCTAACAGACAAAACCTTGTCCAAAAAATGTTGCTTGAATGCATTACATGTGTTTACAGATACGTCATTCAAGGTGACAGACACCGGATTTATAACAGAATTGATGGTGCTGAATTAAATTCCAGGGCGGTGGCTATTGCTATTGATGAGAGCAGAAAGGTACTGTCCTTTAGCTTCCTTCAGTGCACTCTGATAGGTGGCAAGACTGTCTCTAAACATCTCCAGTGACCCCTGCAGCCTATCCTTCTTCCATTTTCGCTCAGCCTGTTTACACCGGTGCCTGAGGGCCCGAGTAGTATCATTGAGCCCGGTGTCCAATGGACCATTGGTCGACTTTACCTTATAGGGCGCAACAGAGTCCATAATCTGGGAGCAGGTGGTATGGAAGGAGGTGAGGAAACGGTCCGGGCAAAGAGGCAATGGCAATTCATCAGTAGAGTCGAGATTAGAAACCGAGAAGGCAGCAACAAAATCATCGACTGTAGATGAGGTAATAATGCGACGGCGATCAGGGGCAATAGACGTTGGTGCAGGTGGAAAAGCACAAATGTCAAACCATATGAGAGAATGGTCAGAGATGGGAAAATCCATGACCGCACAAGTGGACACAATCACCCCATGAGAGATAATAAGGTCAAGAGTGTGACCTAACCTATGGGTGGGAGAGGAAATGGATTGAGCCAGATCTAATGAGTAGAGGCGAGTCTAAAAGTGCCTTAAATTCATTAGCAAGTTTGTCAGAGGGACCGCAAACATGAATGTTAAAGTCACCACTGATTAGAATATTGTCAAACTTTGCTAGAAACTCAATTAAAAAAATCTTTATTTAATTTGGGCGGCCGGTAGATTACTGCACATAAAATCGGACAGGGTAGTGTAAGCACAAATACTTGTAACTCGATGCTGGAATACCCTCTAGTGGACAACTGGTGGAACTTCAAGGACTGTCTATGTATGGTGGTTATCCGCGGCGTGTTTAGGTAAAGGTATCCAGAGGGGAGGATTTCCGAAAAGGCGCTGACGTCACCTGGGGGAAGCCAAGTTTTGGTGAGGATAAACAGATCCAGATTGTATGAGGAGATGACCTCATTGAGGACAAATGTTTTGTTATTGAGCGATCTGGTGTTACAAAGTGCCATGCGGAACATGGACAAGTTGACAGGCGACGATGTCACACGAGGAATTGGACGGAGGTTTCCTTGGACACAACCCCGGGTGGATGTTTCAATGCGGCGGGGACACGGAAACGGATCGCCAGTGTTGGAGCCAACCGGCCAAAGCCATCGGTAGCATTCCCACGATCTTCTAGCATTGCCAAATCCTGGTTGATCTTGACCCCTCGGAGACGAAGAATCCAGGTGAGTCCTCAGCCTGACATGTAACCCGCCTCTCCGACCGCGTCTTCTGTGGCGCTTCCTGCCTGGTAGCAGACAGACAGGGCGTCTCAGGAAAGGAGGAATTAATGTCAACAGTGGCGGTGGTGGTTTAAAGCAGTGATTCCCGACCCCCGGTCCCCGGACCAGTGCCGAATTTTTTTAAATAATAATAATAATTGTCTTTTTTAAGTGCTATGGCATGTCATGTTATTTAAACCAAAACATAAACAATAAATAAATTAAAATGTGTTTCTTTGAGCGCCTTGCGATTGCTTAGCAACGTGTTGTATCTGAACGGACTGCAAAAAAAGCGCGGTGCACCTGAAGTGACCGAAGTACAGTACGTGGAGAGATGAGCGGGCCTCAGCAAACTTCAATGGCTAATTTCATTGAGGGCAGTTCTGGTAAAAGAAAAGGCGATGACCAACTCGGAAATAGCAAGAGAGAAATAAAGTCAAGCTTGAATCGTAAATACGATACCTCATACATTAGGTATGGATTTACGACAACAGGCGATTCTGTGGCACCAAATTTGTTGTGTGTTATTTGTGGTGAAAAACTCTGCAATGAAGCCGTCACAACTTGACGGCACTTAACCACCAAACACCCAACTCTCAAAGACAAAACGGAGGAGTTATGATGTTCTTGTGGCTGCCAAGCAATCCCATGGGCCTCACTGATATGGATATCAGACTGTAAGCTGGTTTTCGTTCATATTTGTGAAGCAGACCTTTTCAAATTTCGTTTTATTGTATCCTGGAATTTGTGTGCATTGTTTTGGATGCATATATGTTTTTTATGGATGCCCAGGAAGAACAAATAGGCTATAGAAATATCAATAAGCAGTTCATGTTCTGTTCTCATTGGTCTGGTCTGGTATTTTTTGTTAAAGGTTAAAGCTTAATCTCTAATTTTATACTTTTAAAAATTATTGGCTGAAATCACTGTGTGTTTGCTATTGTATTCTAAAACTGTCTGACTGTTGAAACTGGCTCTTATTTTCATATAATTAGCCTTTGTTGTCACCTGTTGGTGAGCGAAAACACTAAGTTGCTGTTGAAGTGATTGTCTTTAGTTGTTCTGGAGAGATTTGACAGGTGAAATGGACTGGTATTTTCATAAAATTTGCCATTACTGCCACCTGCTAGTGAGTGAGTGCTGTGTAAGTTGCTTCTGAAGTAGACCTAATTGTATGGGAAAAAAGGGAAACATTTTGCGAACAGGTCTGAAAGTTTAAAAAGATTGGTATATTCCTACAAGTTTGTTGCCACCATGTTCATTATATGCAATTAAATGATAAGCTGTTACTGTTTTACACAGTGATATGTTCCAAATGATGCATCTTAAAATTGAGGCATTAAAAATGGTAAAACTGGTTATGAATAAGCTGGTCCCTGGCACAAAAAGGTTGGGAACCCCTGGTTTAAAGGACTAGGTATTTAAGAGGCGATTAGTTGTACAACGCAGTTCTATCAGCGTGGTGCGATCATACACAGTAAACGACGAGATGGTAGAAAAAGCAAACATGAAAAAACAGAGGAGCAAGTGGCAGGCCAAACACAACGGTGCCATCTTGGAAAATCCAGACCAATAGTAATAAAACAGAATTTCTCATTATAGGTACAAAATCTGTGCTTAACAAATTTTCAAATTTTCTTATTTCCATTGATTAATCTCTCATAGCTCCCTCATCTCAGGTTAAGATTCTTGGTGTCATCTTTTGGTACCCTTTCTTTTACGTCTCATGTAAATAATGTTAGTCTGGCTGCATACTTTCACCTTCGGAATAACGATAGGCTTCGTTCCTTTCTCACGACTCAATCAACCACTATTCTTGTAATTACCTTCTTATTGGGCTTCCTCACAAAACCTTTCATAAGCTGCAACTCGTTCAAAATTCTTCTGCCCGCATTATCACTCTTACTTCCTCTATCCATCATATTACACCTGTTCTGGAACAGCTACACTGGCTTCCCATTATTTTTCGTATTAAGTATAAAATTATTCTTCTAACATTTAAAGCTATCCACAATCTTGCACATTCATATCTTCTTGATCTTCTTCATACTCCAACACCAAATCGCACTCTTAGATCTTCTTGTTTGACTCATTTCATTGTTCCCTCTGTCCGTCTTGTAACTATGGGGAATAAAGCTTTCAGTTGCTCTGCACCTCAGCTCTGGAACTCCCTTCCATCTGAATTCCGTAATATTCATTCTCTTTCGTTATTTATATCTCAGCTTAAAACTCGTCTGTTTAGTTTAGCTTATTCTACATCATAATTTGTACTGCTGGTCTAATTTGTATCGCTTTGTAACTATTCGATTCAGATTGTTTTTGTTTTGTTTTTTTTGTACGGTGACCTTGAAAGTTCAAAAAGGCGCCTATAAATAAAATGTATTATTATTATTATACATTTATTTAACTACAGGTTTACAGATAACAGTAATTACAATGTAATTTTAATATTTGCAGAGCTGAAGGTCAACTGGAAGAAGAAGCTGATCTGCATCACCACCTGCACTCTGTCTAACAAACCCACTTACATCTGGTACAAGAACGGACAGCGTGTTACTGACCAGGACACAAATGAACTGGATGTCAGCAGTAAGGATACAGGCAGCTTCTCCTGTGCTGTAAGAGGACATGAGGAACTTCGCTCTCCTGCAGTCTGTAAGAACTCACTTTAAACTTCACTCACTTTGTCATTGTCTCACTTTTGTCAGATTACAATAAAATCACATGTAGTGATACATAACTGAGTGATGCTTTAGTTATAGATTTTTTTTTTCTAACTAATTTTGTGTGTTTCAGGTGTTCCTGATGAGAAGAGCTGTTGGAGTGTGACTTACTCCACCCAGACTATCTGTGGTCTAATTAGCTCATCAGTGGACATACACAGTTATTTTACCTTCCCTAATAAATACAAGGTCATGAAAATGTTATGGTTTATTAAACAGCAGGTTAATGTTGAGCCTGAGGATGTGAGAGAGAATGAGGGGTATCAGGGCCGAGTGCAGTACACACAGAGCTCCCAGAATAACTGTAGTCTGAGAACCACTAACCTGAGAGAGAGAGAGATGCTCAAACATACAGGTTCAGATTCTACACTGATGATCCTAAAGGAAAACACACCGGAGAACCTGGAGTCTCTCTGTCTGTCACAGGTAATGTAACACTATTATACATTTGTTTATCTACATTTTTACAGATAAAAGTAATTACAATCTAATTTAATATTTGCAGATCTGAAGGTTACAGTATCAGACTCGGGTAGTGGACAAATCGATCTGAGCTGCATCACCACCTGCACTCTGTCTAACAAACCCACTTACATCTGGTACAAGAACGGACAGCGTGTGTCTGAGTGTAAATCTGCCTCCTGCTCTGTAGCTGCAGTTGGTGGTGCGGTCAGTTACACCTGTGCTGTTGAAGGCCATGACAGTCTCCTCTCTCCTCCATTGTGTGAGTGTGGATTTTACTCTCCTCATTCAGAGTCCATCTACATCTCTATCAAACACTGATCCTGAACACACAGCAGCTGATTCAGGTGTTTTTATTTCTGTTCAGATTCCTCTAAAAACACCAGAGCAGTGGTTCTTTCCTCTGGAGACACAGTGGAGGGGGATTCAGTGACTCTGAGCTGTAGCAGTGATGCAAACCCTCCTGTTCTCATCTACTCCTGGTTTAAACAGAGTTCAGCTGCAGACACACTGCTGATAACAGGCCAGAATTACAGCATCAGTAACATCAGCTCCCAGCACAGAGGACTGTACTACTGCACTGCTCACAACCAGCTGGGACACCAGAACTCTACACCAACACACCTGGATGTGTTCAGTAAGTGTTTATATTAATGCACTCACACCACCCTGTCGCTGATGTTACCACCCTGAATTTGATTATTTTTATATAACAGCATTTTTCCTGAGTGTTTTTTAAGTGAATAAAACTTCAGTGCTGGTGTTTACTGATGTACTGTGTATAAGGACTAAACCGATTAGCAGAAAGACCTTAATACTGGAGGAAATATAAGCACAAACTTCAGTGACCAAAGATTTTTTGACCCTTAATTAGGATTTGATTAATTCATTTCATGGTTGTATAAAAATATTTTATTTTCCACAGTAAATAGTTTTGTCCTCTGTATGTGAGCTGAAAGCTTTTCTTTATCTCAGCTGAGGTGTGGAAGCTGCATGCTGTATGGGGAGCTGCTGCTGCACTCGTTCCTGCTCTGCTTCTCTCCCTTCTTACCGCCTTCCTGTGTGTTAAGTGAGTGACTGACTGAATTCTTTATTTCTTCCTTAAATTACTGTGATCGTAATCCAGTGTTAAACATTAGCGGAATAAGGAACAGATTGAACAGCCTTGTTTTTATGTCCTTTATGTGAACAGGAGGAAGAAAAGAGAAGAGAGAGATATTCAGGTACTCAAAGAAGTTTTCACTTCATGTCTTTATCTTCACAAAGCTCTACATGAAGTTCCTATGAATCTATTATTGAATAAAAATGAAAGAGGTTTTCTCTTCATTTCACTCAGTGTGTTCCACAACCTGGAGAGGACCCATACTCCGGGCTTAACATCATGTGTACATCCCCGGATTATGACACACTGCAAGTAAGTATACGGTCTTTCTGCCTCTCTGTGTGTGTTGTGTGTGTGTGTGTGCACGCGTGCGTGTTTAGTTCTTTAAACTCTCATGTCCTCCTAGAATATTCAGTGTTCTCCCAGTGACACTTACACAACTCTGAACCCTGTAACCATGTCCTCTGATTATGATGTGCTGAAGGTAAGTGCATGTGTTTGTGTCTGCATGTGTCTGCGTGTGTGTGCCTGCCTGTGTGTGTGTGTGCCTGCCTGTGTGTGTGTGTGTGCCTGCCTGTGTGTGTGTGTGCCTGCCTGTGTGTGTGTGTGCCTGCCTGTGTGTGTGTGTGCCTGCCTGTGTGTGTGTGTGCCTGCCTGTGTGTGTGTGTGTGCCTGCCTGTGTGTGTGTGTGCCTGCCTGTGTGTGTGTGTGCCTGCCTGTGTGTGTGTGTGTGCCTGCCTGTGTGTGTGTGTGCCTGCCTGTGTGTGTGTGTGCCTGCCTGTGTGTGTGTGTGCCTGCCTGTGTGTGTGTGTGCCTGCCTGTGTGTGTGTGTGCCTGCCTGTGTGTGTGTGTGCCTGCCTGTGTGTGTGTGTGTGCCTGCCTGTGTGTGTGTGTGTGCCTGCCTGTGTGTGTGTGCCTGCCTGTGTGTGTGTGCCTGCCTGTGTGTGTGTGCCTGCCTGTGTGTGTGTGCCTGCCTGTGTGTGTGTGTGTCTGCCTGTGTGTGTGTGTGCCTGCCTGCCTGTGTGTGTGTGTGCCTGCCTGCCTGTGTGTGTGTGCCTGCCTGCCTGTGTGTGTGCCTGCCTGCCTGTGTGTGTGTGTGCCTGCCTGCCTGTGTGTGTGTGTGCCTGCCTGTGTGTGTGTGTGCCTGTCTGCCTGTGTGTGTGTGCCTGCCTGCCTGTGTGTGTGTGTGCCTGCCTGCCTGTGTGTGTGTGTGCCTGCCTGCCTGTGTGTGTGTGTGTGTGCCTGCCTGCCTGTGTGTGTGTGTGTGTGCCTGCCTGCCTGTGTGTGTGTGCCTGCCTGCCTGTGTGTGTGTGCCTGCTTGCCTGTGTGTGTGTGTGTGTGCCTGCTTGCCTGTGTGTGTGTGTGTGTGCCTGCTTGCCTGTGTGTGTGCCTGCCCGTGTGTGTGCGTGCCCGCCTGTGTGCGTGTGAGCGTGCCTGTGTGTGTGTGTGTGCCTGCCTGTGTGTGTGTGCCTGCCTGTGTGTGTGTGCCTGCCTGTGTGTGTGTGCCTGCCTGTGTGTGTGCCTGCCTGTGTGTGTGTGCCTGCCTGTGTGTGTGTGCCTGCCTGCCTGTGTGTGTGTGCCTGCCTGCCTGTGTGTGTGTGCCTGCCTGCCTGTGTGTGTGCCTGCCTGCCTGTGTGTGTGTGCCTGCCTGCCTGTGTGTGTGTGTGTGCCTGCCTGCCTGTGTGTGTGTGTGTGCCTGCCTGTGTGTGTGTGTGTGTGCCTGCCTGCCTGTGTGTGTGTGTGCCTGCCTGCCTGTGTGTGTGTGTGCCTGCCTGCCTGTGTGTGTGTGCCTGCTTGCCTGTGTGTGTGTGCCTGCTTGCCTGTGTGTGTGTGCCTGCTTGCCTGTGTGTGTGTGTGTGTGCCTGCTTGCCTGTGTGTGTGTGTGTGTGTGTGTGTGTGTGTGTGCCTGCCTGTGTGTGTGTGTGCCTGCCTGTGTGTGTGTGCCTGCCTGCCTGTGTGTGTGTGTGCCTGCCTGTGTGTGTGTGTGCCTGCCTGTGTGTGTGTGTGCCTGCTTGCCTGTGTGTGTGTGTGCCTGCCTGTGGGTGTGTGTGTGTGCCTGCCTGTGGGTGTGTGTGTGTGCCTGCCTGTGGGTGTGTGTGTGTGCCTGCCTGTGGGTGTGTGTGTGTGCCTGCCTGTGTGGGTGCGCCTGCCTGTGGGTGTGTGCCTGCCTGTGGGGGTGTGCCTGCGTGTGTGTGTGTGCCTGCGTGTGTGTGTGTGCCTGCGTGTGTGTGTGTGCCTGCGTGTGTGTGTGCTTGCGTGTGTGTGTGTGCCTGCGTGTGTGTGTGTGCCTGCGTGTGTGTGTGTGTGCGCCTGTGTGTGTGTGCCTGTGTGTGTGTGTGCGCGCCTGTGTGTGTGTGTGCGCCTGTGTGTGTGTGCGTGTGCCTGCGTGTGTGTGTCTGCGTGTGTGCGCCTGGGTGTGTGTGTGCGCCTGTGTGTGTGTGTGTGCGCCTGTGTGTGTGTGTGTGTGTGTGTGTGTGTGTGTGTGTGTGTGTGTGTGTGTGTGTGTGTGTGTGTGATCAAGACTGACACTAGATGGCGCACCTTATTAAAACTAGACTGTTTCCTCCTTAGCAGTAATAATGTGCACTAAACAGTACAGATGTTTCATTTAATTTTGCCTTCCAGATTGTCTCGTCAGCCCTGTCGATTAGATTGATCCAGATGTTTAGGATTTGTCACAGTTTGTGTTTATTACAGTGTGTAATGAGATGGTTTTTATTTCAGAATGTGGCTTCAGCAAAGAGAAGAACTGCAGAACTAAAGACTGATCACTAACAGCTGAGATTATTTAGTGACTTTACATTTAGCATCATGATGTTTTAGCGTTAGATTTAAATCCAATTAACTCATTTCTGTCTTAATTAATCGTCATTCGTTTGTTATTCAGGCAGCTTCTTTTGTTTATCAGTTATCTTTTTGTACATTTAATATATTATACACACACATACATATATAACGTGTAGCCGCCTGCAGAAATCCTGCACATTTTCTACTATATCCTGATTTTTCTCATCTTTCTCTTCACTCGCTTGATCTGTTAAAGCAAAGAATTCCGACCAAAATCAAGATGGATTTTAAAATGTCGGGTCTGTTACTGTAAAATCTTTAAAATGTTTCTATTTACGAGAGTAAAATTGAGCTTATGAGCATTTATGTTGTAGTTTTATATATTTTAATATTTTATCTTTTTAGAGGTTTATCAAACAGCAGTACAAACTTCTTTATAATGTAGAGAACAATCCTGTTTATTCAAAAAATGTGAACAGAACAGAATTAAGTAGAAATACAAAATAAAACATAATTTATATCCATGAAATCATAAACAGTTGGTTCCATCTTTAATCACAACATAAGTAAGAATTTTAACATGTATACTGTAAACTGTATCAGTAGATACCAGGGGCGTCACTAGGCCCTTTTTAGGGGGGCTTTATCCCCCCTAAACTTTTGCCCAGTCCCCCTAAAAAATTATTTGATTAATTATTTTTTGATCGCTGCAGTCCCCTTTAAAAACGCATTTGAAGCGGCGACAAGCTGCGTCATGTTTCGGCTCTTCCCCTGAACTGAGTGTGCGTGGATTCAGCGCGTTTTTAAATCCGCAGGGACGCCGAGCAGAGCAAACATCAGAGAGTACAAGGTGTGTGTGTTTTTAGTGATGGATTGCTATGATATGTCATCTGCATCGGTGCAGTTCTTGTAATTGCAGTTTACTGGACCAATACACAGTTCGGTTTCTCATCCAATGCGTCTTCGCTGCGTTCAACTTCAGTCCTTATCACAGTGTGATAGTTGTTTTTTCTTCCAACAAAAATAAAGCGATTAACACCCATGAAAACATACTTTAGAAAACGACCATGATTTATTTTAATTGACCTTTTAAAATGTAACACATATTGTGTATTTCGGCATTACAACTATGCAGCCGTGCACAGAAATGATTAAAGCCACACATCATTATATTGTCTGAAAGCACTAAATGGCACAGAGAGAGAAACATCATGTGGAGTTATTTTGTTTTGTATTGTTAAACATAATTTTAATTATATATATGAATCATTAGTGTATCATGATAGGAGAACAACGGGTCAGAGCAGGCTGCTTCATTTTCGCTTGTTTTTCATTCCGTCTGATAGTTAACCACAGTCCATTGTCCAGCCTCATACATGTGTTGTTTATATTGCTGATATGCATAGTCAAAGTTTGTCATTTTCTTTCTTTTTTTTTTTTTTAAATTTCCTTATCTGAGGTTTTTATGTGAGCATAGAAATGCAAACAGTAAAATGTGTTTGTACTGGAAACGTGTATACGTGTGTTTGTACAGTGAGTAATGAATCAGGAAGTCTTCATTGTAAAAAAAAAAAAAAAAAAACTACATTCACAACTCAAAATTTTCTAGTGACTGGTCACATCTAAATTTTTCATATTTTTTACGGTGAAATACAGGGAATACAATGGAATAGTGGATTGCAATAAGGTTAGTAGTATACAACCCTACCCTGGGGGCTGAGCCCCCCTAAAATGAAAATTCTAGAATTGCCCCTGGTAGAGACTGAAACCCATTGAGTAGAAATCACTCTCTCACTCATTAATTTTCTACCGCTTTATCTCGGGTCACGGGGAGCCTATGCCTATCTCAGGCGTCATCGGGCATCTAGGCAGGATACACCCTGGACGGAGTGCCTACCCATCACAGGGCACACACACTCTCTCATTCACTCACGCAATCACACACTACGGACAATTTTCCAGTGATGCCAATCAACCTACCGTGCATGTCTTTGGACCGGTGGAGGAAACCGGAGTACCCGGAGGAAACCCCCGAGGCACGGGGAGTACATGCAAACTACACACACACAAGGCGGAGGTGGGAATCGAACCCCGAACACCTGGCGGTGTGAGGCTCCCCGTGACCCGAGTAGTTTGGATAAGCAGTAGAAAATGAGTGAGTGAGAGAGTGTACGTGACCTCAAGCTGGAGCGAACTTGGCTTCTGCAGGACAATGATCCAAACACACCAGCAAGTCCACCTCTGAATGGCTGAAGACAAACAAAATGAAGACTTTTGGAGTGGCCTAGTCAAAGTCCTGACCTGAATCCTATTGAGATGCTGTGGCATGACCTTACAAAGGCGGTTCATGGTTTGATAATGATAAACTTTTTTTTTTACCATGAAGGACTTATGCTAAACTATTCTGTTTATATATAAACATTAGAATATTACTTAAGACCAATACAAAGAAAGGATTTTTTAGAAATCTGGGCCAACTTAAAAGTATGAACATGAAAAGTATGAGCATGTACAGCACTCAGTACTTAATTGGGGCTCATTTTGCCTGAATTACTGCAGCAATGCGGTGTGGCATGGAGTCGATCAGTCTGTGGCACTGCTCAGGTGTTATGAGAGCCCAGGTTGCTCTGATAGTAGCCTTCAGCTCTTCTGCATTGTTGGGTCTGGCATATCACATCTTCCTTTTCACAATACCCCATAGATTTTCTATGGGCTTAAGGTCAGGCAAGTTTGCTGGCCAATTAAGGACAGGGATACCATGGTCCTTAAACCAGGTACTGGTAGCTTTGGCACTGTGTACAGGTGCCAATTCCCGTTGGAAAATGAAATCTGCATCTCCATAAAGGTGGTCAGCAGCAGGAAGCATGAAGTGATCTCAAAACTTCCTGGTATATGGCATACTTTTCATGTTCATACTTTTCAGTTGGCCCAGATTTCTAAAAATCCTTTCATTGTATTGGTCTTAAGTAATATTCAAATTTTCTAATATACTGAATTTGGGATTTTTCTTAGTTGTCAGTTATAATCATCAAAATTAAAAGAAATAAACATTTGAAATATATCAGTCTGTGTGTAATGAATGAATATAATACAAAAGTTTCACTTTTTGAATGCAATTAGTGAAATAAATCAACTTTTTGATGATATTCTAATTATATGACCAGCACCTGTATGTTCTCAATAAAGATCAAGCAATTTTACTGTGGATTAGTGCTATTACCACTAAGTCTCTAAAAGCCACTCCCCTGTAATATACGTGTGGCGAGATGAACCGTGCTTTCAGAAAGATCGTCTGGTTTAAACTCCGTGTTTCTTTGTGTATTGCTATTCTCGTGTTTTATATTGTTTTTGTTTCCTCAACTTCCTCTTTCCTTGCCCAGTTTGTTTTTCATCTCACGTATCAAGTTCGCCGATGACACGACCATGGTGGGTCTCATCAGCAAAAATGATAAGGCAGCACACAGAGAGGAGGTGCAACAGCTTTTTATCCCACATGCTGCATCCGCAAAGACAACAGCATTGTGGATGACGCCACACACCCCTCACACACACGCTTCACCCTCCTGCCGTTGGGCCCTCACGACCAGACTGTGTAACAGTTTCTTTCCACAAGCCATCAGACTCCTTAATATCTAACTGAACTGTACTGAGCACAACACACACATCAACTGTATGGACTGCACAAACCTACACAATATACACACTTCCAATTTACATCCATCAACCTGTTTACATGCTGTTTTTGCACACTTTTTGATCTTTGCACATGCTGTTTCACATTTCAGTCGTTAGCTGTTTTGCACAATCCTTTACAATACCTTTTGTGTTTTGTCTTGTAATATTTTGTCCTGCACTGTCTTGTTTGTCTTTTGTCCTGCACTGTTTGCACCAGGTTTTACAGTTGAACTTTATGTGGCTAGGACTTACTTACTAGTCTTTATCTCTGTCTTTGTTTTTATGTAGCACCATGATCCTGTAGAAACGTCTCATTTCACTGTGTACTGCAACAGCTATATATGGATGTAATGACAATAAAAGCTTCTTGACTTGACTTGACTTTTTATATTTTGACTCTGACATACAAACTCACACAACACGTATCCCACCATTCTCTGCCCCATAACACTCACCATTCACCATTGTGTTATTGTCAACACTAAGAAGACTTGGTGTGTATGAAACAATGTGTAGGAGAAATATGGGACAAACCGTCTCCCTTATTGTCTCAACAAGGGAAGGATGGAGACCCTATTTGGTTACTAGGGTGGTTGCTATGGTAAACATGGTTTACTAGGATATTCCAGTGGTTTGCTAGCATGTTTTATGTATTACCTATGGTGTTGCTAGGTGGTTGCTATGCTAACTAAGTCAGTTACTATGGTGTTTGTAGGTGGTTCCCATTATAGTCCATCTGTAATTCCGATCTTTCCCAAAAGCACAGGTTCACTATTCCTGTATAGTTTCCTGGATCTAAGAAGAAGAACAGTATTTTCTGTCGAGAAAAAAGAATCGAGTTAATGAGGTGTTTTTTTAGCACAAAATAAAGAGCACCAGTGTAAGAAAAACACCTTCATCACACTTGTATGTCTGTTCTTATATAAAGTAAAGGAAGAGACTAGCTTTTCAACTTCCGTGTCTATATTTTTGGAGTCATAAAGAAGCTCATAACTGCTTACGAGTGCAGTACGAGTGAAGGAGGAACAGGCTGATTAAGACCGTTAATATTCATTAAAAGAGAAAGAGATTTATTTTATATCTATAAGGATAATTTTGGTGCAAATTCTACACGTGGTGGATCTTTGAGTGTCGTCTGTCTGAAGGCTGATGTCACCGTGTTTTATAGAATGGCGAGAAATATTATAGTAACAACAATCCTCATGTTACTGACAGGTAAACTTCAAATATTTCAGCTCTCTACTGTTTTACTGTGCTGTTGTGTCTCTACTGCAACAGTTCAGAAAAAGCTCTCCACATGTCTGTGTTCGGAAGTGTTTTATAAATCTGACACGATTTGGGTGCAGACAAGAAAATTTGTAGGATGTAGGAGAGTAAAAGTCAAGAGTTATGGAGTAAGAAAGAAATTTAATTATTACAAATTCTTATGAAACATAAACATATCAAATCAGAATTGGAATGAAGTTCATGGCCGTTTTCAAACCAAGGTTTATTTTTATTGTCGTTTTCACACGTCCTCATCTCGCTGTGTGTGACTGAGAACAGCAACAGCAGCAGTTAACACTGTTAACACTTGCCGGTCAGTGCAAGAGTTATTACTTTATGTTCTCAACTCATTTTACTTTGTTTTGTGTATGTGTGTGTGCTTGTGCTTGTGTGTGTATGTGTGTGTGTTTCAGGAGTTCAGGCTCAGCGAGTCACAGAGAGACATTGGTTTCGAGTCCAGAGCTCTGAAGGAGAACCACAAGACCTGAGAAAAGATCCAGAATATTCAGGACGTGTGTATGTAAACACTGGGTGGTCTGACTGTAGCCTGACAGTGTGGAATGTGAGATTGAGTGACTCTGGAGTTTCTAACTTTAGATATAAAACACAGAGCAGTGACTGGATATCAGCTTCATCTGGACTTCAACTGACTGTTACAGGTAACACACACACACAGAGTTTATTGTGTAATATGTAGTATGCATTTACAGTGATTTGGTCCATAATTGTGTGCAGACTTGCAGGTTAAGGTGGATCCTAACATTGTAGGACAGAGAGAAGTGAAAGTGACCTGTAGCTCCACCTGCAGACACAACACACTCCTTTTCTACTGGCACAGGAATGGCCTTTATATAAAATACAGAAATGACGCATCCATTGTACTTGATTCCTCCAGTCGATCTGATGATGGCAGCTACTCCTGTAAGGTGTATGGGAGTGAACACCGCTCTCCTCCAGTGTGTAAGTGTCGGAGTAAATCTGTCCTTCAGAATCCAACTGAAACCAGTAGCTCATATTACTGTCATTAATACATCATCATTTGTTCATAGCATTGTTTCTGATAAAGGGGATGTAATTTTATTATGTTTTAATGTTTAATAATCAGTGATGTGATGGTGTGTATCATTTAGGACTTTTATTAATACTTCCACAGCTGATTCACTATTCATACAGTGATAAGATAAATGTAGTTTATTTATTTATTCTGCATTTGATGTTGCCTCTGTGGTAACCGGTGAGAAAATCCTACATGTAGTGAAAACACTGTGTTAATAGTACAGTAACAGGATCGACAGCTTAACACAGTAAATTCATGAAACACAAGACACTTTCATTTAAACACTGATGAGACTTTATTACACTATTCTAATACACAGAACTAAACTAACACATAAACACACAAAGGTCAACACAGAAGGATTTAGAACAGAGATGGGAATGAAATAAATGTTAGAAATGAATTCATGTTTCTAGTAACGTATGGTAGATCTCACACCATGAACTGAACAAACCATCATATCAGTAAGCTTCTTTTAGTTCTTTAGTAGGGCTTTAAACCTTGTGTTTAAGAGCACCAGTTCACAGAGAATCTAGAGGTACTGTACTTGTGTTTGTGTGGTGTGTTTGGACGAGGAAATCCTTCATTAGTTCTTTTGACTGGTGGATTTTCAGATGATTTTATTTGTCTGGGTGGCTTTTCAGTAGCGTTTCATGAGACCAGTCAGGAGGTGAATGAAGTGAAAGTACTAGAAGAATGATGATGTGGTTCATATCAGTGCAAAAGCCTAGAGTCTGAGTCTTTGTGTGAACTTGTCTTGATGTGGAGTCTTGATCTCAGAGTCTGCGTGATCTTCTTGTGATGTTGACAGAATCGACTCGTCTCAGTTTCCTGGATTGATTCGTTGACTCGACTCGACTCCTAGATGTATTGGTGTCATAGGGTTTTGACCCTTTCTGTCTTCTCCAACCCCAAAATGTTTTCTCCTGTAAATCGTCATCTTAAGACAGGGTGTAAGCCATATTCTCTACCTATGACATTAATTAGCATATTAGTCTCTGAATTACACGGTTTCACACTTTTTCTGAAGTAAGCTAAGAATTTTGATCATGAATTTTGTAACATGGATAAAGTATAATGAAATGTTCTCATTCAGGAAATCATTCATCGATCTCAAACAAACCAAACAAGACACATAGAGGATATTAATACACTGATAACATGACGACCATAACACATGTTAAATAATCAAACAGTGGCAGCAATGCTAGTTATGAAAATTTAATTCAATTAAAATTTATTTGTATACTGCTTTTTACAATTGACATAAACATAGAACAAAATGTTGTTATAAAGAATAAAATAAAGATTAATAGAATACAAAATTCAAACCCCCCCCCCCTTGAACCGCCACCTTATTGTGGTGGAGGGGTTTGCATGCCTGAATGATCCTAGGAGCTCTGTTGTCTGAGGCTTTTTGCCCCTGGTAGGGTCTCCCAAGGCAAACAGGTCCTGGGTGACAGGCCAGACAAAGAGCGGTTCAAAAACCCCCTTATGAGAAAAGTTAAATCAAGGTCCGTGACGTTTGCCCGGTAAGGCGCAACCGGGGCCTCGCCCTGGAGCCAGGCCCGGGGTTTTGGGCTCACATGCGAGCGCCTGGTGGCCGGGTCTTGCCCCACGGGGCCCGGCCGGGCTCAGCCCGAAAGAGCGACGTGGGGCCGATCTCCTGTGGGCCCACCACCTGCAGGAGAAACCGTAAGGGGCCGGTGCAATGTGGATTGGGTGGCAGTCGAAGGCGGGGACCTCGGCGACCCAATCCCCAGACACGGAATCTGGCACTAGGGACATGGAATGTCACCTTGCTGGGGGAGAAGGAGCCTGAGCTGGTGCGGGAGGTTGAGAGATACCGACTAGACATAGTTGGGCTCACCTCCACACACAGCTTGGGCTCTGGAATCCAACTCCTTGAGAGAGCCTGGACTCTCTACTACTCTGGAGTTGCCCATGGTGGGAGGCGGCGGGCTGGTGTGGGCTTGCTCATAGCCCCCCAGCTCAGCAACAATGTGTTGGAGTTCACCCCGGTGAACGAGAGGGTCGTTTCCCTGCGCCTTTCAGTCGGGGATAGGTCTCTCACTCATTATTTGTGCTTACGGGCCAAATGGCAGTGTAGAGTACCCGACCTTCTTGGTGTGTCTGGAAGGGGTGCTGGAAAGTGCTCCGACCGGGGACTCCGTCGTTCTACTGGGGGACTTCAACGCTCACGTTGAACACCTCAGGAGGGGGAAGCAGTGCCCTGCCCACACTGTTTACAGTGGGAGTGGGAATCTGCTGACTTCAATGAGGGACATCCTTGGACGGTGGAAGGAATACTTCGAGGTTCTCCTAAACCCCACCGACATGTCTTCCACTGAGGAATCAGGGGGCGGGGGCTCAGTTGTGGACTCGTCGATTCCCCAAGCTGAGGTCACTGAGGTAGTTGAGAAGCTCCTCAGTGGCAAGGCACCGGGGGTGGATGAGATCCGCCCTGAGTACCTCAAGTCTCTGGATGTTGTGGGGCTGTCTTGGTTGACACACCTCTGCAACATCACGTGGAGGTTGGGGACAGTGTCTCTGGACTGGCAGACTGGGGTGGTGGTCCCTCTGTTTAAGAAGGGGGACCGGGGGACCGGGGGACCTATATCCAACTATAGGGGGATCACACTCCTCAGCCTCCCCGGAAAAGTCTATGCCAGGGTACTGGAGAGGAGAATTCGGCCTATAGTTGAACCTCGTATTCAGGAGGAACAATGCGGGTTTCATCCCAGTCGTGGAACTCTGGACCATCTCTATACTCTCGCCAGGTTGCTGGAGGGTTCATGGGAGTTTGCCCAACCAGTTCACATGTGCTTTGTGGATCTGGAGAAGGCTTTCGACTGTGTCCCTCATGGTGACCTGTGGGGGGTGCTCTGGGAGTATGGTGTCCGGGGCCCTCTGTTAAGGGCTGTCCGGTCCCTATATGACCGGAGCAGGAGTTTGGTTTGCATTGCCGGCAGTAAGTCAGACTTGTTCCCGGTGCATGTTGGACTCCGGCAGGGCTGCCCTTTGTCACCGGTCCTGTTCATTACTTATATGGACAGGATTTCTAGGCACAGTATGGGGCCGGAGGGAGTCCGGTTTGGGGACCACAGGATTTCGTCTCTGCTTTTTTGCAGATGATGTTGTCCTGCTGGCTTCCTCAAATCAGGACCTTCAGCGTGCACTGGGACAGTTTGCAGCCGAGTGTGAAGCGGCGGGGATGAGAATCAGCACCTCCAAGTCCGAGGCCATGGTTCTCAGTCGGAAAAGGGTGGCTTGCCCCCTTCAGTTTGGTGGAGAGCTCCCGCCTCAAGTGGAGGAGTTTAAGTATCTTGGGGTCTCGTTCACGAGTGAGGGAAGGATGGAGTGGGAGATCGACAGGCGGATTGGTGTATCTTCTGCAGTGATGCGGTCGATATACCGATCTGTTGTGGTGAAGAAAGAGCTGAGCCACAAGGTGAAGCTCTCTATTTACCAGTCGATCTATGTTCCTACACTCACCTATGGTCATGAGCTTTGGGTCATGACCGAAAGGACGAGATCCCGGATACAGGCGACCGAAATGAGTTTCCTCCTCAGGGTGGCTGGGCGCTCCCTTAGAGATAGGGTGAGGAGCTTGGTCACTTGGGAGGAGCTCAGAGTAGAGCCGCTGCTCCTCCACATCGAGAGGAGTCAGCTGACGTGGCTCGGGCATCTGTATCGGATGCCTCCTGGATGCCTCCCTGGGGAAGTGTTCCGGGCATGTCCAACCGGGAGGAGACCCCGGGGCAGACCCAGGACACGCTGGAGGGACTATGTCTCTCGGCTGGCCTGGGAACGCCTCTGTATTCCCCCGGAAGAGCTGGAGGAAGTGTCTGGGGAGAGGGAAGTCTGGGCATCCCTGCTTAGACTGCTGCCCCCGCGACCCGGCCCCGGATAAGCGGTAGAAGATGGATGGATGGATGAACAAAATTCAAGATTAATATTAGATATATTTAAATGTTTGTTTTTATCCCCAATGAGTGAGTCTGAGGTGACTCAGGTGACTGTGGTGAGGAAAAACTCCCTTAGATAGTAAAGGAAGAAACCTTGAGAGGAACCAGACTCAAAGGGGAACCTCATCTTCATATGGGTGACACTGGAGGGTGTGATTATAAATATACAGTCTGATAAATGTACTGATGAGGAGATTGTTGTCCTCAAAGACCACATGGAGTTCACATCTCCTCTTTAGTATCACAGAGTCTTAACTGGATCTGGTAGATCTGTAGATGCCTCAGGATTCTCACAGAGTTGGCTTCATCTCAGTGGAGGTCTAAAATCTTCATTGCTCGGTATTACAGTCAGAGCTGGTACAATTTCTGGATGCCTAGGGATGGGTAGAAAGAGAGAAGCAGTGGAGAGGAATTAACGTAGCTGCTGTTTATAATATTCGCAAGCACTAGATGATAATGTGCATTTGGTCAGATGTAATAGAGCACAATATTATGGGATGTATTACGTGTACACCTGACTGACTGAGATGAGTTTTGTGTGTGAGAACAGCCTTCTTCCATCTTAGAAAAACCCCAATTTTATCATCTCTACACTGGCTACCTGTTGAGTTTAAAATTGATTACAAACTGCTGCTACATACATACAAGGCACTTAATGTTTTAGCTCCCATGTATCTAACTAGTATGGTGGCCGAGAAGTGCAAAACACGTTAACAAATCTGAAAACACATTAACATATCCGAGAACGCATTAAAAAATCCAAAAACACATTAACAAATCCGAGAACACAATGACAAGTCAGACAAACCGGAAAAGGTAGGTATCGTTTGTGAATGGAAACTTACAGATCATCGGATGAGACACCTTTCATTCACCTGTATATCTTGAATGGCAGGTGTCTTGTCCGACGATCGGTAAGTTTTCATTCACAAACTATACCTACCTTTTCCGTTGGTTGACTGGATTGTCATTGTGTTTCCGGATTTGTTAATGTGTTTCATGCAATGATTCAGACAAACCGAAAAAGGTAGGTATAATACCATACTGATCATTGGAAAAGACAACTGTCACTAAAGCCAGTAGAGTGTTTTCATATTTAGCTCCCAAACTTTGGAATAGTCTTCATGATAGTGTTCGGGGCTCAGACACTCTTTCCCAGTTTAAATTAGATTAAAAACTCATCTCTTTAGTCAGGGGTACACATAATACATCCCATAATATGATGCTCTAATACAACTGACCAAATGCACATTATCATCTAGTGCTTGCAAATATTATGAACAACAGCCATGTTAATTCCTCTCCACTACTTCTCTCTCTCTACCCATCCCGAGGCATCCAGAAATTGTACCAGCTGATTGTCTTCTGTGCTATAAAGACTCAGTGAACCTCCACTGAGATGAGGCCGACTCTGTGAGAATCCTGAGACATCTAGTGATCTATCAGCTGCAGTTAGACTCTGCGATACTAAAGAGGAGACGCAACTGCATGTGGTCTTTTGCATCAATACAACATTTATCAGACTGTATATTTATAATCAAACCTCCAGTGTCACCCATATGAGGATGAGGTTCCCCTCTGAGTCTGGTTCCTCTCAAGGTTTCTTCCTTTACCATTCAAGGGAGTTTTTCCTCGCCACAGTCACCTAAGTCACCTCAGACTTACTTATCGGGGACAAAACAATGTTTGCAAAGGGTGAGGGGCATCATCAAAGATCCCTCTCATCCCAACAATCACCACTGCACTGTCACTTTTCTTCTGTGTTTTGCACTATTTTGCACCACTTTAAAATCATGCATCCTTGCACCACCCAAAAACTTTGAATGAACCCATCATTACACTTCCGTATGTCCATCCATATTTATTCTGTTTATTCTATATATATATATATATATATATATATATATATATATATATATATATATATATATTTATATTTATATAGATATATAATGTAAATGTATAGATAGATAGATAGATAGATAGATAGATGTATATATTCATAAGGGCATTCCTTTTGTACAGCTATATCTGTCATACCACTTCACTCATATCACTCGTATCATATTTATATAAATACCACACTATATATACCCTTATTCAGTTATATGTACATATTACTACACCTTCTGTATAACCTCATACCCTTATTTATTACACTGCCACTTGTAAATAAGCTATCTATGCACTTCTGCTTAGATGCTAACTGCATTTCATTGGCTCTGTACATGTACCTTGCACAATGGCAATAAAGTTGAATCTAATCTAATCTTATCTTATCTAATCAATACAAACACATTTAACTGTATCTAATATTAATCTTATTAATTTTGTATTCTATTAATCTTTCTATTATTCTTTATAATAACCTTTTGTTTTATGTTTATGTTCTATAAAGCTGCTTTGAGACAATGCCAATTGTAAAAAGCGCTATACAAATAAATTTGAATTGAATTGAAAACATGTGATTACAGTAGTTCATGAATTATTTTTATAGTCAGTGTCCTTTTAGACTGTCTAAACCAGGGCTATTCAATTAGATTGTCATGGGGCCAGTTCATGAGACGCATCCCAAATGAGGGCTGGAGATATAGACCACAATATAGGAGCCCATATGTTGTATTTCTGCACCATAAGACACACAATTAGGCTTTTTCTACCTTCAAATGGGTAAATCAGAGAGCCATATAACACGTATTTAGAATATATCTCATTTAACTAAGACTTAAGTGCACATAAAAATTTCACAATATGGAAAATATCATTGTTTCATCGTATTTTTTTTGTCAAAGTAAATTATTTTAGTTTGTCTATTTAAACTACAACTGCCATCTTAATAATTGTCAAACATTTAAGCTGCCTTCTATTGAGAGAAATTACATTTATTTTAGATTTCACAAGAGCAGTGAAATCGAGTGTATATGTTGTCAGTACAACACACAGGTGCAGAAGCTGGACTGTAAGGGATGTGTGATTACTCGTTTTAATGCTGCTCGTGTGAGTGATGATTCACATGTGTGATTAGAACTAGAGCAGTAGAGTAGGTTTAATGTTGTTTCACCAACTGTCCCGATTATTTTGTAAAAAAAAAACTGAAATTAGAAATGAACAGAAGAAATGATACTAACAAAAGTTGTCACTGTCAGTCATCACGTCTCACAAGAGAGTGGCTCGCGCCACTCACCTAACGTCACATGACTCCTGCTCTGTGCTGTGACTGTGGCCCCTGCCGAGCGGAACAGAGGCACTTCATAACTCTCGTTGTCTGACTGAACTAAATTTATTCTAGAGATTTATTTTTCACAATAGGCTACTTTTAAGTCCTGGAACAAATTACCTTGCAGGCTGCCAATTGAATATCTGACTTTAGACTGTAGAGAGTTCTGATGTGTTTGTTTAAAGAGCAGTTCTGTGGATTGTATGAATAGTGGTTAGAGCATGGGGAACTCTGTGTGCCTATGGGAACAATCAAAGCGTCAGGAGTCTTGGGTTCTATCTCTTGGGTTCTTTGACCTGTGACATGAATTTTGACCTGTGACATGAATCTTTACTGTTCTTGACCAGTGACATGAATCAGTAGGTTTGTTAAAGAGTTACATCATTTTCATTGACACACAGAATAAACTAAATGCTCATAAAGATATGCTCATAAATGTGCAGTTCTGACTTCTTCCTTCCTGTGTGTACATCTCTGTGTGTTTCAGGTGTACTGGGTAGAGAGTGTTGGGGTGTGACTTACACTGCTGAACATGTGTGTGCTCTGAAAAACACATCAGTTGTTCTTTCCTGCTCTTATAAATATCCTGCAGGTCTCACAGTGATAAAATCAGTGTGGTTCATTAAAGCTCAGGTTAATGTTGAGCCTGAGGATGTGAGAGAGGATGAGGAGTATCAGGGCCGAGTGCAGTACACACAGAGCTCCCAGAATGACTGTAGTCTGAGAATCACTAAACTGAGAGAGAGAGAGACGCTCAAACATACAGGTTCAGATTCCACACTGATGATCCTAAAGGAAAAGGCACCGGAGAACCTGGAGTCTCTCTGTCTGTCACAGGTAATGCTGCATGAGAAACTTTTGTTCTTATAGGTAAAGAGTTACACATATTCTACATTTGAAAATAACACAAAACCATTCTAACTGTTTGCAGATCTGATGGTTAAAGTATCAGACTCGGGTAGCGGACAAATCGATCTGAGCTGCATCACCACCTGCATTCTGTCTAACAAACCCACTTACATCTGGTACAAGAACGGACAGCGTGTGTCTGAGTGTAAATCTGCCTCCTGCTCTGTAGCTGCAGTCGGTGGTGCCGTCAGTTACAGTTGTGCTGTTGAAGGCCATGACAGTCTCCTCTCTCCTCCAGTGTGTGAGTGTGGATTTTACTCTCCTCATTCAGAGTCCATCTACATCTCTATCAAACACTGATCGTGAACACACAGCAGCTGATTCAGGGGTTTTATTTCTGTTCAGATTCCCCTAAAGTTTTCACTTCATGTCTCTATCTTCACAAAGCTCTACATCAAGTTCCAATGAATCTGTTATTAAATAAAAATGAAAGACTTTTTTTTTCATTTCTCTCAGTGTGTTCCAAAACCTGGAGATGACACATACACAGGGCTGAACCTCATGACTATGTCCCCGGATTATGACACTCTGCAAGTAAGTATACGGTCTTTCTGCCTGTGTGTGTGTGTGTGTGTGTGTGGGGGGGGGGGGTCCTGTTTCTGTGTCTGTGTGTGGGTGTGTCTGTTTCTGTATGTGTGTGATCAAAACTGACCGAAATCAAAACTAGACTGTTTCCTCCTAAGCAGTAATAATGTGCACTATTATTCAGGCAGCTTCTTTTGTTTATCACTTATATTTTTGTACATTTAATATATTATACACACACATACATATATAACGTGTAGCCGCCTGCAGAAATACTGCACATTTTCTACTATATTCTGATTTTTCTCATCGTCTCTTGACTCGCTTGATCTGTTAAAGCAAAGAATTCTGAACCAAAGTCAAGATGGATTTTAATTTGTCGGGTCTGTTACTGTAAAATCTTTAAAATGTTTCTATTTACGAGAATAAAATTGAGCTTATGAGCATTTATTTTGTGGTTTTATTTATTTTATTATTTTATCTGTTTAGAGGTTTTTCAAACAGCAGTACAAACTTCTTTACATAATCTAGAGAACAATCCTGCTTATTCAAAAAATGTGAACAGAACAGAATTAAGTAGAAATACAAAATAAAACACATAATTTATATCCATGAAATCATAAACAGTTTGTTAATCTTTAATCACAACACAAGTAAGAATTTTAACATGTATACAGTAAACTGTATCAGTAGAGACTGAAACCCATTGAGTAGAAATCGATTCAATATAAAACAAGTATATTAAAGTTACACATCGCCAGTAATACAATATCATCTCATGATTATATTACACTTCATAACTTATGTCACATACACAACCATACACGGTAAGACGTAATGAAATGTTCTCCACAATCTGTCATAAAAGTAAGAAAATAATAGAATAAAATATTTACAGTAAAAACAATAATAGAATTACATGTACAGGAAAAGGGTTAAGTTATATTTGTGTATCAATATACCGATATAGTGATAATGTCCATCACTAATTAAAGCTAACTTCATTTTCTCAATTAGCAGCATAATCACACATAAACCCGAGGGTGCCCTCAAGTGGTAATAAACAATAATAACTTTAGCCAAATACATCACAGAAATTATATACAAATATAAATAAATAAATCTGAACACTGATGGTGAACAGAACAGCATGACTGTTGTGAATAAAGTGCAGATGTGTGCAGCTGTGTGTGATATCTGTAATAGAGCTGTGAGCTGCAGCCTCGAAGCGAACGTAAAAAGCTTTCAGCTCGTCTGTCAGAGAAGTTTCCGCATTCACTGGTAATTTATTGACGGTCCCTTTAATGAGGACGGTTCCCTTCTGAGTCTGAGTCCCTCTCAACGTTTCTTTCTCATGTCCTTTCAGGGAGTCTTTCTTTCCTCGGCTTATTCAATAGGGATAGGGAAAGATATATATTATCTTAAACTTTAATGTTAAACTTTAATACTTTTATATATATATATATATATATATATATATATATATATATATATATATATATATATATATATATATATAATATTTAGATATTCCTTTATTTATTTTTATCCTCATCTCTTATCTCTTCTTATTATTTTTTATATATATTTTTTCTCTCTCTTCTGTATCCATACTTCTGTAAAGCTGATTTGAGACAATGGGAAATTGTTAAAAGCGCTATACAAATGAATCAGTGGCGCCCCCAGAAACTTTTAATAGGGGTGGCCAGAGGAGGCCACAGCAAATCTTGGGGTGGCACCAAAAGATAAATCAGTGTAGTGTGTGTTAAACTTGTTTAGTTTTGTTTCTGGTTAGTGTAACAATATGTTAATTTTGACTGAAGTGTTTGCTTCATTTTATTTATTTATTTATTTACTATTTTTCACTTCATGAACTATTGTGAATTTTCATTATGCATCTACAGTACAGGGCTCACAATTTTTGAAGACAGGCAAGCGCCTCCCACCACCACAACAACAACAAAAAAACAATAATGGGGGAGTTGTTGTGTTTGGTAAGGATCACTGACCGCAATTTAACCAAATACAAGAGAGAGAGATTATGACTGGTGGTGTTTATTGTAAGTGTTTCTTGCCTTTTTGGTCTCCTTTATTATTTATAATATTGCTCCATTTAAAACAGTTCAGCTCAAGCCCAGACATTTTTAGTGTTATGATTGAGTCCCGTCCAGAGACAAACTGTTTCGTGTTGAGGTATTGTTCAAACCGACCATCGAAAATACCCTCTCTAATGAATATGTTTTTTTTTTTTTTCATTGGTTGTTGCGTTAAATCTTACCCAGATAGTGCTATTTTCTGATTGGCTATTGTGTAGCTTCTATTTTTGATTGGCTGTTAAGTGTCAGGCTCGACTAAGAACTCCAGGGAAAAAGTCTGCATGAGAAATACGATGTGTGGCGGAAGAGCGTGACAAAAGACCCAAATGCGTGACTGTCACTCTCAATGCGTGACACTTGACAGCCCTGTGTTAGACTGTAAAAAATATGGAGAAGATAAGGCAGAGTTAAAGCCATACATGGATGGACAAAGCATGACACTTGAGCATGAATTAGGAATGTATTTTTTTAACTCTCTCCTTTGTCATTCTAGTGCCCACACTCCAGTCTAGTAGGTGGCGGTAATGCAGCTTTAAGATGAGTTGCCAACCGCCATTAAACTCGAAAGAAGAAGAAGATGAAGATGAAGATGATATAGGAGCGAATCCTGTCTCTCCGGAAGTGAGGACGAAGGAAGGGAAGCCGATTGCTATAAAACAAACGTGAGTCTGGAGCTTGAATGACTGCAGAGAAAATCACGTTAGTACATACGAGACCAGACAAAGAGTGAGTGACTGAGAGTGGCTTATATAGGGTGTGCTTATTAATACTCAGGTGATTAATACACATACATGTATATGTATAAAAATATAACATATGGTCACCCTATGTATGAGCAATTATGATTTATCATTATAACATTTGATATTAACTTATTAAGAGAATTGTCTGTGGTAAATAAATGGTTTTGTCTGCAACAATAATGCAATTTATAATATTTTGGGAAGTTCTTTTAGCAAATATCTATATGAAATTACTTGTGAGTTATCAACATTTAATTAAGTAACAAGAAATATAATCAATCTGATGAATAATTGTAATGAATGGACAGCCCTAATTAATTTATTTTAAGTGTTTGTTTAAAGTGAGAACTGTGGCTTTACATATGTAGCGCCTACTTCTCTTATTGCAAAAACATTTTATTGCACAAACTGAATGTATATTGCCGAAAGGTTTGAAGATTTGTCTGTTCCCTTATTCCTTTTTTTTCTTTTTCAGAGAGAAAATTTGACTCAAAATGGGTAGAGTTAAAAAAGGACAGAGAATGAAGAGGAAAGACTTGTGTGCAATGGTTGGTGGCATGGATGCTTTGGTCAGAACAATGAGGAGTGTTAACATTTCAAAGACAAATACAGGTTACTCTTCCAAAATCTGGTCTGAACTCTCTCAGAGTCTGTTTGATCAAGATCATAAGTAAAACCGTCATTGGGTATGGGTGATGTGGACCACAAACCGAAATGGAGTAAGGGACTTGGTTACTAAACAACAGACAAATGATCCTCGGGTAATGAATAATAAAGCAACTGATTGTAAAACTGAGGAGCCATCAGTATTCAAGACAGACAAAAATGATGAAGAAAAACAGGGTACAGAAGATGAACAACAGAATGTGACATTGCAAAATACAGTTCAAGTGGAGGAAGCCATCACAGATGTTGAGGTAGTATTAGACCAAAGTGATGGAGAAGATGAACAAGAGAATGTGTCATTGCAGAGTGGAGTCCAAACTGGACATGGAAAAAGAGGGAACAAAAAACAATGGAGAAAGATGCCAGTGTGTTCAAAAAGGTTCATAATTACAGTGACCAGAAAGAAATGGCAAACAGTTGTTCCACTGCACGGTTCTACAAAACTGAGACAACCTTGGACCCATGTATTGTACAACAGTTTCAGGAAGAAAAATTCCTATTGTACCCTTTCCTTCAAGAGCCAGCATATTAAAACTCCTCACAGCCGGAAAATTAATAGTCCGTATTTAAATATTACAGCAGTTTGTATGTTCCCTTCTTGCAGTGCAAAATACTTCTTTAAAAGGAAAAAGGAGCCAGTGGCAGACAACCCAGTTAAGATCTCTGTGCTACAAAGAGGACAAATTGCACACACAAAAAGTGAACAAAAATTCAGACCAGCAACAAACACAAAGAAGAGGGAGAAGTGCAAGAGCCCTAGACAAAGAAGTTAGCCAATTCTCTCACAGTAAACTTAAAAAAACACCCATTCCTGAACTAAAGTTTAGAGAGAGTAAAACAATTTATGATGACATGTTCATGGAGATGTACCTCTCTCAAAATATCATGAAGGAATGTTACACAAAGTTTCACAAAATGTCTCGGTACATACAGAACTTTCAAGTGTCCCCATCAGTGTACATATGTACATGGAAACAATTCACTGACCATATACCTATACAGGACCTTATACAGGAAATGTTGCATCAAAAGTACCTGGTCAGACCAAAAGAGTCCTTTACTACTCTCTCACTCTGCCTGGATGTGGTCAGAATGCTCCTCCCCTCCCTGTCGGTGAGATGCTGACAAATGAACACTCTATTCCACAAATCACATTCTGGATAATGCAGTTCCTCCGAATACTTTCACAGTACACAAAATTAAGAGTGCACCAGGTAGAAACAGACTATAGCTGGACTTTGCTCCAAAGTGGTGTTCTGCCATTTAACAGGGAGAGCATTGTCAACTACTTGGACAGGGCTCTTGACATTTGTTCAAAACTGAAGATAAAACTGGAAGGATATCAGAGCATTTACAGTGCTACACATATGTTCTGCACATGTGCTTAAAGCTGTCTCTGAGGCATTTGGGAGAAAAACCACAGACAAAAGTTTGAAGGAATTTGCAACATTTGCATTTGCAAAACACTACCTCAATGACCACACTGTGGTCTGCGCTGTCTTAATTAGGAAGCATAACACCATTACTGTCAGGAATAATCTGAAGGTCTTGCAGGACTTAATAAAAGATTCCAGACATAAAAGATTTAGAGGACAATTTACAGAACATTATATATATATGTATATGTGTGTGTGTGTATCTTTCTATACTTCTGTAAAGCTGCTTTGAGACAAATAAATTCAATTGAAGGTGTGCCATCTCTGTGTTTTTTCTTTTTTAGCACAAATTAAAGGGAACCAGTGTAAGAAAAAGATGTTCATCACATGTGTACAGTATATCTCTTCTGATATACAGTAAAGGAAGAGACTAAGCTAAATTAGAGAGGTGTGATGGCACAATGTGCTTCTCAACTTCCGTGTCTTTACTTCTGGAGTCATAACGAAGCTCATAACTGCTTATGAGTCTAGTACGAGTGAAGGAGGAACAGGCTGATTAAGACCGTTAATATTTATTAAAAGAGTAAGAGATTTATTTTATATTTATAAGGATAATTTAGGTGTAAATTCTACACATGGTGGATCTTCGAGTGTCGTCTGTCTGAAGGCTGATGTCACCATGTTTTATAGAATGTCGAGAAATATTACAGTAACAATCCTCATGTTACTGACAGGTAAACTTTTCAAATATTTCAGCTCTCTACTGTTTTACTGTGCTGTTGTGTCTCTACTGCAACAGTTCACAAAAAGCTCTCCACATGTCTGTGTGTTTGGAAGTGTTTTATAAATCTGACATGATTTGGGTGCAGACAAGAAAATTTGTAGGATGTTGGAGAGTAAAAGACAAGAGTTATGGAGCAAGAAAGAATTAATTATTACAAATTCTTTTGAAACATAAACATATCAAATCAGAATCGTAATGAAGATCATGGGCTTTTTCACACAGATGTTTATTTTTATCATTTTCACACTTCCTCATTTTGCTGTGTGTGACTGAGAACAGCAACATCAGCAGTTAACACTGTGGTTACAGTCTTGCTGGTCAGTGCAAGAGTTATTACTTTATGTACTTAACTTATTTTACTTTGTGCTTGAAGTGTTTGTCTGTGTGCGTGTGTGTCTGCGTGTGCATGTGTGTCTGTGTGTGTGTGTGTGTGTGTGTGTGTGTGTGTTCCAGGAGTTCAGTCTCAGCACGGTGTAACTTTCTCCTCTCAGAGTCTCTGTGTTGTTATTGGATCTACAGTAAAAATCCCCTGTACATTTACACCTGATCACTCCAAACTCACAGAGAGACAGTGGTATCGAGGCCAGAGCTCTGAAGGAGAACCAAAAGAGCTGAGCAAAGATCCAGAATATTCAGGACGTGTGTATGTAAACACCTGGGGGTCTGACTGTAGTCTGACAGTGAGTAATGTGAGAGTGAGTGACTCTGGAGTTTATAACTTTAGATATAAAACACAGAGCAGTGACTGGATATCAGCTTCATCTGGAGTTCAACTGAATATTACAGGTAACACACATACACACACACACACACACACACACACACACACACACACACACACACACACACACACACACTTTATTGTGTAATATGTAGTATGCATTCACAGTAATTTTGTCCATAATTGTGTGTAGACTTGCAAGTGAAGGTGGATCCTAACACTGTAGGACAGAGAGAAGTGAATGTGACCTGTAGGTCCATCTGCAGACTCAACACACATGGTTTCTACTGGTACTGGAATGACTATATCAAATACACAGAAGACGCCTCCATTGTACTTGACTCCACCAGTAAATTTGATGTAGGCTGCTACTCCTGTCAGGTGCATGAGAGTAAACACCGCTCTCCTCCAGTGTGTAAGTGTCAGAGAAAATCTGTCCTTCAGCATCCAACTGAAACCAGTAGCTCATATTACATTGTTTCTGATATATTTTTTTTATTTTTTAACGTTTAATAATCAGTGATGTGATGGTGTGTATCATTTAGGACTTTAATTAATGAGTTATCAAATAAATAAATAACATTACATTTTATATTGATGGGAAATTTGCAATTTATACTGAACTGCCTCATTCTCCACCAGTACATGTAATGGGAAACTGTCTGATTGGCTCAGAGCGAGAAATATTACAAACTTAATACTTCCACAGCTGATTCACTATTCGTTAAGATGAATGTAGTTTATTTATTAATTCTGCATGTGATGTTGCCTCCGTGGTCACCGGTGATAAAATCCTACATGTAGTGAAAACACTGTGTTAATAGTACAGTAACAGGATCGAAAGCTTAACACAGTAAATTCATGAAACACAAGACACTTTCATTTAAACACTGATGAGACTTTATTACACTATTCTAATACACAGAACTAAACTAACACATAAACACACACAAAGGTCAACACAGAAGGATTTAGAAGAGAGATGGGAATGAAATAAATGTTAGAAATGAATTCATGTTTCTAGTAACGTATGGTAGATCTCACACCATGAACTGAACAAACCATCATATCAGTTTAAGCTTCTTTTAGTTCTTTAGGAACTTAGTTCTCTAAGGCTTTAAACCTTGTGTTTAAGATCACCAGTTCACAGAGTATTTAGAGGTCCTGTACTTGTGTTTGTGTGGTGTGTTTGGACGAGGAAATCCTTCATTTGTTCCTTTGACTGGTGGATTTTATTCGTTTCAGGAGACCAGTCAGGAGGTGAATGAAGTGAATGTGCTTGAAGAATGATGATGTGGTTCATGTCAGTGCAAAAGCCTGGAGTCTTTCAGTTTCCTGGATTGATTTGTTGACTCGACTTGACTCCTAGATGTATTGGTGTCATAGGGTTTTGACTTTTTCTGTCTTCTCCAACCTCAAAATGTTTTCTCCTGTCAATCGCTGTATTAAGGCAGGGTGTAAGCCACATTCTCCACCTATGACATTGATTAGCAACTAGATTTGTAAAGTTTGTTGCAACAAACTTTGATGTTGGCTTTGACAAAGGAAGTATTTGCAAAGGCCGGTGCTTTTTGGAGGAAAGTGGACATAAGGGTCAGTGTTACTTTTGGAGTCAAGTGGACAGAAAGCTAGGGTGCCAAAACATTTGGAGGCAAGTGGAGACGAGCATGTGATGTCACCCGAGAACCTGCGACACAATTCCCCACATTGGGCTAAGTGTCTTGATATGTCACATGTCCATGTCACATGTGCTAATTTTTTATTTTCACGTAACATCATTAGAATACCCGTGATGAAGTTCCACTCAGAACAATGAGGGGAACTTCATCACGGGTATTCTGATGATGTCACATGAAAATAAAAAAATTAGCACATGTGACATGGACATGTGACATATCAAGACACTTAGCCCAATGTGGGGAATTGTGTCGCAGGTTCTCCGAGTACCGGTACTTCCCGTACCGGGTCTCAAAGTGGCCTCCCCCCCCCCACCCCCACCCCATAGACTCCCATTATAAACTTTGGTAGTCTATGGGGGGAAAAAAGGCCATTTTGAGACCCGGTACCGGTACTCGGATCGCTTAGAAAATTAAAAGCAACAAACTTCAGAACAGGGTCTACAACATATCCGAATTTGGTGCATGTAAGTTGAAAGCCCTAGGAGCAGTTACTGTTGATAAATTTTTGTCTAAGCTTAAATAGGAAAACAGAATGTCTGATGGTGCTCTAAGAATCCTACAATAAATTGTTGGTTCTGTTTAACTGTAATCTAAACAACTAGAATCTAAGAACTCTGTGTGTGTCTTTGTGTGTTTCAGGTGTACTGGGTAGAGAGTATTGGGGTGTGACTTACACTGCTGAACATGTGTGTGCTCTGAAAAACACATCAGTTGATCTTTCCTGCTCTTATAAATATCCTGCAGACCACACGGTGATAAAATCAGTGTGGTTCATTAAAGAGCAGATTGATGTTGAGCCTGAGGATGTGAGAGAGGATGAGGAGTATCAGGGCCGAGTGCAGTACACACAGAGCTCCCAGAATGACTGTAGTCTGAGAATCACTAACCTGAGAGAGAGAGACACTCAAACATACAGGTTCAGATTCCACATTGATGATTCTACAGAAAAATACACCGGAGAACCTGGAGTCTCTCTGTCTGTCACAGGTAATGTCACACTATTATACATTTATTTATCTACAGTTTTACAGATAAAAATAATTACAATCTAATTTAATATTTGCAGATCTGAAGGTTACAGTATCAGACTTGGACAACTGGAATAAGAAGCTGAGCTGCATCACCACTTGCACTCTGTCTAACAACCCCACTTACATCTGGTACAAGAACGGACAGCGTGTTACTGACCAGGACAGAAATGAACTGGATGTTAGCAGTGAGGATGCAGGCAGCTTCTCCTGTGCTGTAAGAGGACATGAGGAATTTTGCTCTCCTGCTGTCTGTAAGAACTCGAAACTTCACTCAATGTGTAAATGCTTGTAGAGCAACACATCAATTAATAATTTTAAGTTTTAATGTAAATTTTAAATCTTAATGTTATGTAAAAATTAAACATACAGGAACTCTTCAGTTTAAAAGTGACACAAATCTTAAAACTAAATTTAAATGGTAACTTTAAATGTTAAATCTAAATAAAATCTTAAATGTAATTGTTGGTATGCTAATTTCCCCGCACTCAGAGTGCGCATCAGGATAAAACACAACGCCTGTAGGGTTGCCAGGTTTACACTTTACTCTGCTAGATTTTGGAACAAAAGGATGTAAATAGCAGGTGTGCTCATGGCATTTTGGTCTGATTTAAAAACATGCTCCAATTTACAAAAACTTTTCTTTTTTCTTCAGAAGCCAAGGAAGTCTTTTTTCCCCCTTCTGATGTCAAATGAATTATGTTTCTAAAGATAGTAAAAAATTATTCTTTACACTTGGCTCAAACCTATTAGATTGCAAAAAACTCACATTGTTTATTTATTTATTTATTTGTTTGTTTGTTTGTTTATTAAATCTAATTTATTTTGTGTGTTTCAGGCATTTATGATGAGAAGAGCTGCTGGAGTGTGACTTACTCCACCCAATCTATCTGCTCTCTGATTGGCTCATCAGTGGACATACACAGTTATTACACCTTCCCTAATAAATACAATGTCACAGAAGTGATTTGGTTCACTGAAGACCTGGAGGATGTGAGAGAGGATGAGGGGTATCAGGGCCGAGTGCATTACACACAGAGCTCCCAGAATGACTGTAGACTGAGAATCACTAACCTGAGAGAGAGAGACGCTCAAACATACAGGTTCAGATTCTACACTGATGATCCTACAGGAAAATACACCGGAGAACCTGGAGTCTCTCTGTCTGTCACAGGTAATGTCACACTATTATACATTTATTTATCTACAGTTTTACAGAAAAAAGTAATTACAATCTAATTTAATATTTGCAGATCTGAAGGTTACAGTATCAGACTCGGGTAGTGGACAAATCGATCTGAGCTGCATCACCACCTGCACTCTGTCTAACAAACCCACTTACATCTGGTACAAGAACGGACAGCGTGTGTCTGAGTGTAAATCTGCCTCCTGCTCTGTAGCTGCAGTCGGTGGTGCGGTCAGTTACAGCTGTGCTGTTGAAGGCCATGACAGTCTCCTCTCTCCTCCAGTGTGTGAGTGTGGATTTTACTCTTCTCATTCAGAGTCCATCTACATCTCTATCAAACACTGATCCTGAACACACAGCAGCTGATTCAGGGGTTTTATTTCTGTTCAGATTCCCCTAAAAACACCACAGCAGTGGTTCTTTCCTCTGGAGACACAGTGGAGGGGGATTCAGTGACTCTGAGCTGTAGCAGTGATGCAAACCCTCCTGTTCTCACCTACTCCTGGTTTAAACAGAGTTCAGCTGCACTGCTGATAACAGGCCAGAATTACAGCATCAGTAATATCAGCTCCCAGCACAGAGGACTGTACTACTGCACTGCTCACAACCAGCTGGGACACCACAACTCTACACCAACACACCTGGATGTGCTCAGTAAGTGTTTATATTAATGCACTCGCACCACCCCGTCGCTCCTCAGTTACTGTTACCACCCTGAAGTTGATTATTTTTATATAACAGCATTTTTCCTGAGTGTTTTCTAAGTGAATAAAACTTCAGTGCTAGTGTTTACTGATGTACAGGTGTATAAGGCCTAAACCAATTAGCAAAAAGACCTTAATACTGTATAAAATATAAGCACAAACTTCAGCAACCAAAGATTTTCTTAAACTTTATTAGGATTTGATTCATTCGGTTCATGGTTGTATAAAAATAGTTTATTTTCCACAGTAAATAGTTTTGTCCTCTGTATGTGAGCTGAAAGCTTTTCTTTATCTCAGCTGAGGTGTGGAAGCTGCATGCTGTATGGGGAGCTGCTGCTGCACTCGTTCCTGCTCTGCTTCTCTCCCTTCTTACTGCCTTCCTGTGTGTTAAATGAGTGACTGAATTCTTTATATCTTCCTTAAATTACTGTGATATTAATCCGGTGTTAAACATTAGCGGAATAAAGCAGGGACAGATTGAACAGCCTGTTTTTTATGTCCTTTGTGTGAACAGGAGGAAGAAAAGAGCAGAGAGAAACATTCAGGTACTCAGAAGTTTTCACTTCATGTCTTTATCTTCACAAAGCTCTACATGAAGTTCCTGTGAATCTGTTATTAAATAAAAATTAAAGACTTTTTCTCTTTATTTCTCTCAGTGTGTTCCAAAACCTGGAGATGACACATACACAGGGCTGAACCTCATGTCTATGTCCCCGGATTATGACACTCTGCAAGTAAGTATACAATCTTTCTGCCTGTGTGTGTGTGTGTGTGTGTGTGTGTGTGTGTGTGTATGTAATTCTTTAAATTGTCATGTCCCCCTAGAATATTCAGAGCTCTTCCAATGACACTTACACAACTCTGAACCCTGCAACCATGTCCTCTGATTATGATGTGCTGAGGGTATGTGTATGTGTTTCTGCATGTGTGTGCGCACTTGTGTGTGTGGGGGATGTGGTAGCTCAGTGGTTAAGGTGTTGGGCTACTGATCGGAAGGTCATGGGCTTGAACCCCAGGTCCACCAAGCTGCCACTGCTGAGCCCCTGAGCAAGACCCTTAACCCTTAATGTGCGCGCGTGTGTGTGTGTGAGAGAGATCAAGACTGACACTCGATGGTGCACCTTATTAAAACTAGACTGTTTCCTCCTAAGACAGGGGTCGGCAACCTTAAACACTCAAAGAGCCATTTGGACCCGTTTACCACAGAAAAAATACCACAGGGAGCCACAAAATTCTTTTGACATCTAAAATGAAGATAACACTGCATATATCGTTTTTTACCTTTATGGAAATTATAGAAAAAACTGTAGTGTGTTGCATTTATGAAATTAATTAACTGCTACCGAGTAAACGCAATTTTATTTCTGCAAGCAATCAAAAATATTTTGAACAGTTTGAACTAACCTTAAGAAAAAAGACGCTGGGTTGAAGGTTACCTTCAAATAAAATGTTTAATGTATAATTGAGTCCTTCGTATTCATGACCAGGGCTCTCAAGTTTTGAAGACAGGCAAGCGTGACATCTCCAACCCCTCGCTTTTTTTCATTGGATGTTGCGTTAAATCTTTCCCAGATAGTGCTATTTTCTGATTGGCTATTGTGTAGCCTCTTTCTTGATTGGCTGATAAGTGTCAGGCTCGACTAAAAACTGAGACGCGCTTGATTCCTGCCCGGTTCCACAGAGACAGCGGTGCGGACTGATACATTTTGGGCGCTGCGGCTTATTAAATATATGATAGTTTTTCTGCGTGAGAAATACGATGTGCGGCGGGAGAGCGTGAGAAAAGACCGAAATGCGTGACTGTCACTCTCAATGTGTGGCACTTCACAGCCATGCATGACATAAAAAATTAAACTTGCCGGCTGCAGCAAACCAAAAATGCGCCTACTTCTGTGTGTCGGATTTCGCAAGTCGGCGGTTATGACGCAAATTTTGGGAAAAAAAAATTAAACACGGTTTATTTTAATGTTACAAGAGCAAGTAAGTATACGGTCTTTCTGTCTGTGTGTGTGTGTGTGTGTGTGTGTGTGTGTGCGTGTGTTTGTGTGTGGGTGGGTGTGTGGGTGTGTCTGTTTCTGTGTGTGTGTGATCAAAACTGACCAAAATCAAAACTAGACTGTTTCCTCCTAAGCAGTAATAATGTGCACTAAACAGTACAGATGTTTCATTTAATTTTATCTTCCAGATTGTCTCGTCAGCCCTGTCGATTAGATTGATCCAGATGTTTAGGATTTGTCACAGTTTGTGTTTATTACAGTTTGTAATGAGATGTTTTTTTATTTCAGAATGTGGCTTCAGCAAAGAGAAGAACTGCAGAACTAAAGACTGATCACTAATAGCTGAGATTATTTAGTGACTTTACATTCAGCATCATGATGTTTTAGCGTTAGATTTAAATCCAATTAACTCATTTTTGTCTTAATTAATCGTCATTCGATTGTTATTCAGGCAGCTTCTTTTGTTTATCAGTTATCTTTTTGTACATTTAATATATTATACACACACATACATATATAACATGTAGCCATCTACATCTGTTTTTATTATATGTCGGGTCTGTTACTGTAAAATCTTTAAAATGTTTCTATTTATGAAAATAAAATTGAGCTCATGAGCATTTATGTTGTGGTGTTTTATTTATTTTATTATTTTATCTTTTTTCAAACAGCAGTACAAACTTCTTTACATAATCTAGAGAACAATCCTGGTTATTCAAAAATGTGAACAGAACAGAATTAAGTAGAAATACAAAATAAAACACATAATTTATATCCATGAAATCATAAACAGTTTGTTCCATCTGTAATCACAACATAAGAATTTTAACATGTATTCAGTAAACTGTATCAGTAGAGACTGAAACCCATTGAGTAGAAATCGATTCAATATAATATCAATATCATACAATATCAATGTATATTAAAGTTACACATCACCAGTAACACAATATCATCTCATGTTTATATTACACTTCAAATCTTATGTCACATACACAACCATACACGGTATGACGTAATGAAATGTTCTCCACAATCTGTCATAAAAGTAAGAAAATAATAGAATAAAATATTTACAGTAAAAACAGTAATAGAATTACATGTACAGGAAAAGTGTTTTGTTATATTTGTGTATCAATATACCGATATAGTGATAATATCCATCACTTATTAAAGCTAACTTCATTTTCTCAATCAATTAGCAGCATAATAACACATACACCCGAGGGTGCCATCTAGTGGTAATAAACAATAATAACTTTAGCCAAATCCATCACAGAAATTATATACAAATATAAATAAATAAATCTGAACACTGATGGTGAACAGAACAGTATGACTCTTGTGAATAGAGTGCAGATGTGTGCAGCTGTGTGTGATATCTGTAATAGAGCTGTGAGCTGCAGCCTCGAAGAGAACATAAAAATCTTTCAGCTCGTCTGTCAGAGAAGTTTCCGCATTCACTGGTAATTTATTGACGGTCCCTTAAATGAGGACGGTTCCCTTCTGAGTCTGGTTCCTCTCAAGGTTTCTTCCTCATGTCCTTTCAGGGGGCTTTTCTTGTTCAGGCTTTTTTAAATTAATTTTAATCTTTAAAAAAATTATAAAATTATATAAAAAATATATATTCTTTTATTTATTTTTATCCTTATCTCTTATCTCTTATTATTATTATTATTATTATTATTATTATTATTATTATTATTATTATTATTATTCATATATTTTTTTCTCTCTCTATTCTCTTTCCATATCTGTAAAGCTACTTTTGAGACAATGGGAAATTGTTAAAAGCGCTATACAAATAAATTGAATTGATTTTATTTTGAATTAACTGACCGAACATCTGTCGAATATCCATCCCTAAACTGTCATTAAATTTCCTTTTTGTAATTGGAAAAATTAAAAGCAAAAAGAATGTGTCGAGGTGTTGTGTTCTCATTACATTGCTAATTAATAGATGTACACTAGATGGAGTTAGTGTGTGATAGCTAGAAAGGTAGCAGGAGAGAAGAAGTGATGTTGCTAATGTTCAGTAAAAGAAACCTGTTTGGTACTCGGTGTATGGCCTTATTATTTCACGCAAATACACAACAAATTGGCGACGAGGATGGCAGTTCATCTTCCTCCTACATACTTACAGTGTCCGGGTGAGCCTGCATTTCCGTTTGGGATATGGACGCAAATGTTTGAGAACTACTTGTTGGCGATTCATGCCGAGGGAGATGACTGGCCTGATACTCGCAAGCGTGCTATACTATTTCACTGCCTGGGCACAGAAGCACAGAGAATTTTCTACACTCTTCCTAATACGGGTACGACCTATGATTCTGCTCTTACTGCTCTCAGGACGCATTTTGTACCAAAAGTAAATACCATTGCTGAGCGACATAAATTTCGTCAAAGGGAGCAAAGACATGACGAAAATATACTCCAGTATGTTGCTGCACTTCGTGATATGGTGTCATTATGTGCATTTGGTGACAAAGAGGATGAAATGCTAAGAGATCAAATCGTAGAGAAAGTACACAGCAGTCGAATTCGTGAACGCACTACTGGAGGCGGATTTGACGTTAGATAGAGCAGTACAAGTGGCTGTTCAAGTGGAAAATGCCATGGCTAATGCAAGTGAATTTACAAAACCTGCCGACTTACCAGTTCAACGGCTATATGTTAGAAAAAAGAAACCACCATGCGTGGGACCTCACAAGGTAAAACTCAGAGCCATTCTGCACGCAAATGTTATCGCTGTGATTCCAGTTGCCATTTAGCAAATTCCAAGCAGTGCCCTGCTTTAAATAAGACGTGTAAATCATGTGGTAAAATGGGATATTTTTTGCAAAAGTGTGCCGCTCTGGACGGAGACAGGACGTTAGAGAAATCGAAGTTCCTGAACTGACTGTTTTGTACATGACTAACACGTTGGCTGCATACAAAAATGTATGTGACATTGAAATGGGTACATATGCTGGTACTACGATGCAAGAACTAATTGTTGATACTGGATCATCCGTATCCTTGCTTCCAGAGCATATATATAAGCAATACTTTTCTGAACTACCCTTGGAACAATCAGATGTGCGTCTTGTCACATATTCAAAGGATGACCTTCCAGTGCTGGGATGTATTAAGACGTCTGCATGACATGGTGCACATTCAGTACCTGCCACATTCTATATTGTGAAAAGTGGAAATGCACTTATGGGTATGGACTTAATATATTCCTTAAATCTGTGCATAACGGGAAATAAAGTACTCACCTCCAAACAGCGAGTGCAACAAGTGTCTCATACTGCTATGCCATCCATTGGCTGTGCAAGGAACTTTGTACACAAAGTAAAAATGCATGAAAATTTTATTCCTGTGCAACAGAAGCTACACAGACTACCTTTTGCTGTACGTGATGCTGTGTCTACAGAGCTGAACCGCCTACTAGCAGCCGATATTATTGAAAGAGTGGATGCTTCGCCTTGGGTACACCCATCGTAGTTACTGAAAAGAAATTCGGTGACATCAGAATGTGTGTGGATCTCAGGGAGCCCAACAAAGCAATCGTTGTGGACAGCTACCCCATTCCACACATTGAAGAACTCTTTTCACAGTTGAGAGGTGCTGTTATGTTTTCTACAATCGATCTGGCGAATGCTTACCATCAGGTACCACTACATGAGGACAGTAGGGACCTCACTGCCTTTATAACACATGATGGTTTGTTTCGTTTCAAGAGAGTTTGCTACGGATTAGCATCGGCTCCAGCGGCGTTTCAAAAATTGATGTCTACTATTCTCAGGGGTGTTACAGGTGTTCAGTGTTATCTGGACGACATAATTGTGTTTGGTGACTCAGTTACTAGCCATGATGCTCATCTAAAAAATAGTGCTGCACAAACTACAAGAAGCAGGTCTGCAACAGTTGCCTCAGACTACGGCATAGGTGGCATCCTGACTCAGCTTCATCCAGATAAGTCAGAAAGGACAGTGGCTTTTGCTTCCAGAACCTTGACATCTGCGGAACGGAAATACTCTGTGGTTGAAAAAGAAGCTCTTGCTTGTGTGTGGGTCATTGAGCGTTGGAGAACATACCTGTGGGGCAAACATTTCACCTTAAGATCAGACCACCAAGCCCTAACTACCCTTTTAACTACTAAAGGTATGGGATGAGCTGGACTGAGAGTAGCACGTTGGTCTGCCAGGCTGCTCTGCTTCAACTATACTATGTAGTATAAACGGGCGGTTGACAACTAGGTAGCAGATTGTCTTTCACGTCTTCCGTTGCCAAATGACATTGATTCTAATGTTGCTTCTGAACCTGAAACCATTGCTGCTATCACTACACTTTTGTCAGCTGTTCCTGTGGCTGAGTTCGCAGCTGAAAGTGCCGCATGTCCTGAGCTTGCCAAACTACGTCATTCCTCCACAACTTCGTGCAACCTGACGTGTTCAGTTACTTTCCAATACGAGATGAACTGTCTATTTTGGACTCGTATGTGCTAAGAGGACCACACAGACTGATTGTGCCACGTAATCTACGTTCACGTTTGGTCACCCTTGCTCATGATGGCCATCAAGGTATTGTGAGAACCAAGCAACGGCTTAGGGAGTTATACTGGTGGCCTAAGATGGATTCGCAGGTACAGTCCACAATTGCAACCTGTGTCACATGCCAGCTTAATGATAAAACTGCTAAAACAACACATGCACCACTTACCCCAGTCGACTATCCAGTAGGTCCGTGGCAGAAACTGGGTATTGACGTGGTGGATCCGTTTGACATTGGCCCTGCTAGTTGTAGATACGCCATCACATTGATTGACTACCATTCAAAATGGCCAGAGGTTGCTTTTGCACCTCATGTGACTGCATCTACCATTAATTGTTTTCTGAGGTCAGTGTTCAGCCAAAAAGGTAACCCTCTGGAGATTGTTACCGATAATGGAAGGTGGAAGGTGGAAGGTGATAATGGACTCAGCTTCAACATCCTTCCGACAAGTGTGTGACACTTAAGAAGGAGGCTGTGATGTCTGCATCTTTACCGTGGAAGACAATATAGTGACCCTACTGCTGTTAATCCAGCTGTTTCTGATAGACAGTTAAACTGACTGAAGGTATAAACCCTGTACAGGTGAAGCCTTTTATAATTAGTGTTAATAGCCCTGAAAGAGGAAAGAGAGCGTCCGCAAGATCTTACATCACAGAACAATAAATTAATACAAAACCAATAAAATTTCCAGCCGCCCCCGAGTCGACAAAGGCCCAGAGATTTATCGGCCTATGAAGAGGAAAGATGTGATCTTAATTTTTCTACAATTATTGATAAAACAAAGAAAGCGGTCTTAGTGGTTACTGAGAGATCTTCAAGGGGAAGAGGATTGATCCTGAATGCAGAGGGTATCTCAAGACTTACAAATGCAGGACTTCAATTCTTATTGCTCTGATATAGCCAAACTTCCTTTAAAGTTATATAATTGTCACAAACTGATGCTTCTTTCTTGGAATTTAATCTATAAACACAACTTTTCTCCAAATAAATGTTTTATCAGCAATAATAAGCAAATCTTGTATAAATCTAAATCTTTATTTCATGGGAATTGGTTTAATAATAAACTTTTGGATAAACCTTTTAACCTTGAAGGACTTATGCTAAACTATTTTGAATTTCTTTTTAAATATAATATTCCTGTAGTGATCTCCTATGGCACAGAACAATAAATTAATACAAAACTATATATTTCAAATAAATGCGTGACAAAAAGGATGCAAAACAACTCATAGTATTTATGAGATTACATGTTAAAAGTGGGGAGCATAAAGAAAAAGTAAAATTAACTAGATTTGTAAAGTTCGTCGCGACAAACTTTGATGTTGGCTTTGACGGTGCAAGTATTCGCAAAGGCCGGTGCATTTTGGAGGCGAGTGGACAGAAAGATTGTGAAAGCTACTGGACCGCTAGGGTGCCAATACCTTTGGAGGTGAGCGGACATAAGCATGTGAAGTGATCCGAATACCCGCGAGGTAGTTCCCCTCATTGTGCTGAGTGTTTTGATATGTCACATATCGATGTTGTGCAAATTTTTAATTTTCACGTGACGTCACGTGACATGACCAGAATACCCGTGGGGCAGTCCCCCTCAGTGTGCTGAGTGTTTTGATATGTCACATGTCCATGTTGTGCAAATTTTTAATTTTCACATGACCTCACGTGACGTGACCATAATACCCATGGGGTAGTTCCCCTCATTGTGCTGAGTGTTTTGATATGTCACATGTCCATGATTTCGCTTGTTTTGGGGGCGGGGCTACACGTGACGTCACGTGGTGTCGAGTGACGTCACCATAATACCATAATTGGTGGGGTGCCAATACTTTTGGCAACAATTGGCTACTGAGGGTTTGGACATTTCATGTCAATACTGCAGTCATTATGGGATTCTACTTATTATACTGCATAGAACAGTACATGCAATTCTTAATGTTGAATGTATTGTGTGTGTGAGAGCTTAGAGGACTTTTCGGAGATCCCCATTCAAGTCTATGGGATGTTCGATCGTCGACTACGGGAAAACCGAAAATTCCGTCGGAACTCCGAAATAAAACCTTTGTCCGGAGTAAGGTCCTAAAGAACCTGTCCGAGTTCGGTGTAAATCGCTCGAAAACTTGGCGAGTTACAAACCTCAAAAGTTTATAATGGAAGTCTATGGTAAAAAAGGCCACTTTGAGCTTCCGTATCGGGAATGCCGATCGCTTAGAAAAATAGGAGCAACAAACTTCAGACCAGGGTCTACAACATATCCGAATTTGGTGCATGTGGCTCGAAAGCCCTAGGCCGCATTTTTTTAAATACATTTTTGTCTAATAATAATAATAATAATAATAATAATAATAATAATAAGCTTATAACGGAAATCAGAATGTTGGCTTCTACAAAGCCAACATAATTAAAATTGATTATAAAATATGACCTAATGTATAGATAAAATAAAGTTCAACCAGTTTTACTGTGGAATTTTTGAATAATCCCTCTTTAAAGTCATGATATCTGGCAATATAATTGTGCTAGGAGATTTTTTTTCAATCCATTATAAAATGGACATTTCAAAATGTTAGTTGATAAAACACTCAGATCACTTTATAATGACCTACTCTAAGCTCACAAGAAATATCAGCCAATTCTACTTTTGGAAACTTTTAGTATTTTCTATCCAAAGTCACCATATGTGTAAATATATAATCGCGCCAGTGTGCACATTTAATCCATCATAAATGAAAGTTCTAAAATGTTAGTTGAGCCAATTTTACTGTGGAATTTCATAATAATTCCTATTCAAAATCATGATATCTGGCATTATAATTGCAGCTGGAATCAATATGTTAATTTTTTATAAACTTAAAATTTCAAGATGTTAGTTGGTAAAGCCATCTCATGTCACTTCAGCATAACCGACACTATGAGCAAAATAAATATCAGCCAACATTTATTTAATGTCACCATATCTGTCAATAAAATTGCATCAGGAGGCACTATTGAATTGATTATAAAATTTAGATTTCAAAATATTTCTAATGACCAAGCAATTTTACTTTGGAATTTTTAAACAGTTCCCTCTGAAAGTCACAATGTCTGGCAATATAATTGCACCTGGTGGTACATTTTAATCCAATATAAAAATGAATTTTTTAAATTTAACTTAATAAAACCATATCACATCACTTCACAATGACTTAGTCTATGCTTTATGTTTGCAATGAAGAACACACAATTCTACTCTGGAATTCGGTAGTCATTTTTATTCAAATTTAATATTTCTGTTAATTTAATTTGACCAGAAGCCAAAATTAATCTATTATATAATAATAACATTTCTAGATGTTAGTTGATCAAACCAAATCAAATCACTTAAGAACGCTGTCCCTTATGCTCACAATAAAACTCAAGCAATTTAATGTGCGATTTTTAAGTAAAAGCTCTTCAAACTCACTGTCAATGTTTCAATATAATTGACATTTTGAAATCACTCACTCATTCACTCATTTTCTATCGCTTATCCGAGCTACTCGGGTCACAACCAATCGCAGGGCACACACACACTCTCATTCACTCACGCAATCACACACTATGGACAATTTTCCAGAGATGCGAATCAACCTACCATGCATGTCTTTGGACCGGAGAGGAAACCGAAGTACCCGGAAGAAACCCCCGAGGCACGGGGAGAACATGCAAACTCCACACACAAAAGGCGGAGATGGGAATCGAACCCCCAACCCTGGAGGTGTGAGGCAAACGTGCTAACCACTAAGCCACCGTGCCCCCTATTTTGAAATCAAATGATCAAATTTAATAGATTTTTGAATTGACATTTTAAAGATTTAGTTGATCTGTAATATATTATGAAATTATCATTTAAATTAAAAAATTTTTGTGAGCATAGAGTAGGTCATGCTGGAGTGATCTGAGTTTTGTAGGCGCGGCTCTTAGATACTTAGCGGTAATAGCTCCTACAGCACAGAACAATAAATAAATATAAAACAATTTGATATATAAACATTTTTTAAATTTTTAAATTTTAATGATGGGGGAAACTCCAGAAAAAAAGAAAAATTAATGTTACTGTAGAATTAGGAAGATATTCATCTACATAGTCACTATAATTCAGTCACTACTATTCTAGCGGTAAAGTCACTACTATTACCGCTAAGTCTCTAAAAGCCGCGCCCCTACAATATACGTGTGGCGAGATGAACCGTGCTTTCAGAAAGATTGTCTGCTTTAAACACAGTGTTTCTTTGTATATTGCTATCTTTGTTTTTTTATACTGTTTTTGGTTTCTTCTTCTTCCTCTTTCCTTGCCCAGTTTATGTTTTTCATTTCAATTTGATGCCATTTTATGATTATTAATGAAACTGTAATTATTCAATCAGATGTAGAAAAAGAACAGTGTGAAATCCCTCAGTAAGGTTTACCTCAGACTTCCCCTGAGGAGGATATGTGAGGATTTAATTTTTACCTACATTTAATCACCTCCTGTGTCCTCTGAGGTAAAGTGTACAGTTTGACTTCTATTCAGTGATGACGCTGACGTACAAACTCACACAACACGTATCCCACCATTCTCTGCCCCATAACACTCACCATTCACCATTGTGTTATTGTCAACACAAAGAAGACTTGGTGTGTATGAAACAATGTGTAGGAGGAATATGGGACAAACCGTCTCCCTTATTGTCTCAGCAAGGGAAGGATGGAGACCCTTCTTGGTTAATAGGGTGGTTGCTATGGTATTCCAGTGGTTTGCTAGGATATTCCAGTGGTTTGCTAGCATGTTTTGCTACAGTAGGTGGTTGCTATGTTATCCACGTGGTAGCTGTGCTAACTAAAACCTACAGATAAAACCTGAAATATAAAACCTGCTGAAATATGAAAAACTAACTCTTCAAGTTATTCTTACTCTAATCATACTTGAAGTTGAACTATTCAAGTATATTTGCAATCCAGGTTTTGTTCTTGGAACAGTGTTGCAGCTACAGAGGTTGTTGGTTTATTACGGCTGTGCTCCAAAGGGTGAGCGCGGCAAAGGTGGTAAATCAAGTTCGTGGTATTACCCGTCTTGGCAGGGATGACGGTCTCGCATAATTTGCAGATGACATTGGTCTGACTATCGTCAGACTTATAATATCCAAAAACTGCCATACTGGCGAGCTGACTTTTCCTCTTTTATTTACAATTTCCTCATTCACTGCGGCTCATTTTCTGCTTATCAGTCGCCGGTTACTGAAGAGGAATCCAGAAGACCAGCATGAGACAAGGATATAGCGCAACCAAACTTGATACTGTTACATGATTGGCTTGCTAGGGCATTCACTAAATTCCAGGGATTTCGTTAACGCAACGTAAAGTGGGCGTTTCTGGAGGTCTTGGAAAAACGCCCTTTTTCAAAAAAAGAGCATACCTACGATGGATAATGAAGGAAAAAACAGTCATAGAGGTAGATTTTATATTTTATATCTATTATGCTTTATTATCTTACAGTTAATTTTTGAAAACAAATAAACAACCAAAAACTACTGTTAGGGTTAGGGTTAGATTATCAAATAGGCCACGCCTACCCGATGATGCACTTATTTTCAGGGATATAAGTTCATCCCGGCTGTTAGCGTGTCACTCCCTACGTTTCTAGGTGCCTTTGTTAATGCAACCAAACTTGCACGCTTCCAACGAAGCATAAAAAATATTGAACGTTTTATAGAACACATTTTTATTGATATCAATCACGTGTCTATAGTGATACATATCGTTATTGTTTTATAGGTATATATATATATATATATATATATATATATACTGCTCAGTTCAATTCGATTCAATTCAAGTTTATTTGTATAGCGCTTTTTACAATAGAAATTGTCTCAAAGCAGCTTTACAGAACATAAACATAGAGCAGATGGTAAACATAATTAATGATAAAGGAAATAACAGATAATAAAAGTAAAAGAATTGACAGAATGAAAATGAATGAAAATCTTCACTGATTTTCTGTGCTCTTCACAGATGAAAGCAGGTTCACACTGAGCACATGTAACAGATGTTCTGCTGCCTGCAACATCCTCCAGCATGACTGGTTTTTCAGTGGGTCAGTAATGGTGTGAGGTGGTAGTTCTTTGGAGGGCCGCATAGCCCTCCATGTGCTCGCCAGAGGTAGCCTGACTGCCATTTGGTACCGAGATGAGATCCTCAGACCCCTTGTAAGACCATATGCCGGTGCGGTTGGCCCTGGGTTCCTCCTAATGCAAGACAATGCTAGACCTCATGTGGCTGGAGTGTGTCAGCAGACGAAGGCATTGATGCTATGGATTCCCCAGACCTGAATCCAATTGAGCACATCTGGGACATCATGTCTCATTACCTATTTAAATTGAAGGTTCTCCGCTACAGACGGTTTGTTAGTAGCTCTCTCTCTCTAACATTAGTGTCTAGTACTGTTTTGATATATTCTACCATACCTCAATTCTCACTCTTGTTTGACTACAAATATGTGCCTTAAACCCATCTCTGTACTCAAGGCCTACTCTCGCAGACGCTCTCATCCACAAAGCAGAGGTCACAATCCCAATAGCCTCATCTACCCTCCTCTGTTGTGTAAGTCTCAAACAGTAGTGGTAGGTGGGCTCTGGAATTGTCAGTCTGCGGTAAAGAAAGCTGATTTTATCTCTGCTTTAACTTCCCATTACTCCTTTGATTTTCTTGCTCTAACAGAAACCTGGATATCCCCACAGAACACTGCTACACCAGCTGCTTTATCCTCTGCCTATGCTTTCTCTTACTCACCACGAGAAACAGGCAGGGGTGGTGGTACAGGTTTATTGTTGTCAAAGAAATGGTGCTTTAAACCTCTACTCTTCTCTAATTTAACCATCTCTTCTTTTGAATTTCATGCCATTTCAGTTACCTCTCCTATCAACCTTGTTATCATTGTTGTCTACCGCCCTCCTGGTCCCCTAGGAGACTTCCTGGAAGAAATGGACTCACTGCTTAGTGCTTTCCCTTCCGATAGCTCCCCCCTGACAGTGCTTGGTGACTTCAACCTCCCCTCTGACAAGCTACATTCTTCTTCCCTCCTGTCTCTTCTCGACTCTTTCTCCCTCACACTCAACAGCTACATCCCCACACACAAAGGAGGCAATGTCCTGGACCTGGTTTTCACCCGTCCTTCTCCAGCTACAGATGTGACTGCTACCCCACTCCACGTCTCTGATCATCACCTGGTATCCTTCACCATCACTCTACCTATCTTACCTAAAACTACCTCTCACCCCCTCGCTCTTACTCGCCACAACCTTCACTCTGTCTCACCTTCATCTGTAGCTTCTGGCACTCTTTCTTCCCTTCCTGATGCTAAGTCTTTTTCCTCACTACCCTTAGACTCAGCCACAGATACTTTCCTCTCATCTCTTTCCTCAACTATGGACTTCCTCTGCCCTATGTTCACTAAACCCAAGAAAACTTCTTGTTCTGCTCCTTGGCTTTCAGATGTGCTGCGCAACAATCGAAGAGAGCGAAGATCATCAGAGAGAAAGTGGAAAAAATCACAACTTGATGCAGATCTTGATTTTTACAGAACACTTCTTGTCAAGTTCTCCTCAGATGTGACTTCTGCCAAGACTTCCTTCTACAAGGAAAAGCTTGAAGCTTCCTCACATGACCCTCGGAAATTCCACAACATCATCTCTTCTCTCCTCAACCCCCCGGCTCCACCTTCTTCATCCTCCCTGACTGCAGAAGACTTTGCTTCTTTCTACCAGGAGAAGATTGAGGAAATCTGCCGGACCTTCACTTCAGCCCCGACTGCACTTACATCTCAGAGTATGGATTCCCCTACACCTTCGTTGTCACATTTTTCAACTGTGGCAGCAAAAGAGATTTTACAACTCATCCAGTCCTGCAATCCTACCACCTGCCCATTGGATCCACTCCCTACCACTATGCTCCAGACCATCTCACAAGACCTCTTGCCCTTCATTTCCACTATCGTCAATAGATCCATAGCATCTGGTCAGGTACCAACTACTTTCAAGAGAGCAAGGGTTATTCCCATCCTAAAGAAACCTGCTCTGGATCCATCAGACATCAGTAACTACAGACCGGTATCACTTCTCTCATTTCTTTCAAAAATTCTTGAACGCATTGTCTATAATCAACTGTCTGTCTATCTCTCACAGAACAACCTCCAAGATCCCAAACAGTCTGGCTTTAAAGCAGCTCACTCTACAGAGACAGCCCTTTTGGATGTCTCTGAGAAACTACATACTGCCAGATCAGCCAAACTATCATCCGTCCTTATCCTCCTTGACCTTTCAGCAGCGTTTGATACGGTCAACCACAAGACTCTCTTATCCTCCCTCAAGAGTCTTGGGATTTGCGGATCAGCTTGGGAATGGTTTGCCTCCTACCTGGAAGGACGCTCATATCAAGTAACATGGAGGGGAGTGACATCTGCTCCACGCAGACTCTCCACTGGCGTCCCACAGGGCTCAGTACTTGGTCCTCTTCTTTTCTCCCTGTATACTCACTCTCTTGGGAAAGTTATTTCATCACATGGGTTCTCTTACCACTGCTATGCTGATGATACACAACTTATCTTCTCTTTCCCACCCTCAGATGCCACAGCTTCTGACCGAATCTCAGCATGTCTGGCAGAAATTTCATCATGGATGACTGCTCATCAGTTAAAGCTCAATCCTAGCAAAACTGAACTGCTGTTCATCCCAGGTGATACATCCCCAGGTCACGATCTTGCTATATCCTTGCACAACGATCTGATCTCCCCTTCAGCCACAGCTCGCAACCTTGGGGTAACCATGGACAATCAACTGTCCTTTTCCTCTCATGTTGCAAATGTGACTCGCTCATGTCGGTTTCTTCTCTACAACATTAGAAGGATTCGGCCATTTTTGTCCACACAGACTGCCCAGGTACTTGTTCAGTCTCTTGTCATTTCTAGACTGGATTACTGCAATGACCTGCTGGCAGGTCTACCTATGAACGCAATCCGTCCTCTGCAAATGATCCAAAATGCAGCTGCCTGGCTTGTTTTCAACCTGCCAAAGTTCTCGCATACCACCCCGCTGCTGCGATCCCTCCACTGGCTTCCGGTAGCTGCACGCATCCGGTTCAAAACACTGATGCTGGCCTACAAAGCCAAAAATGGACCAGCTCCCTCTTACCTCAAAGCCCTCATCATTCCTCGCACTGCACCCCGTAACCTCCGATCTACCAGCACTGCTCGACTGGTTCCACCATCTCTCAGGGTAAGAGGCAAGTATACTACAAGACTCTTCTCTATACTGGCACCAAGGTGGTGGAATGAACTTCCCATAGAGGTCCAGACAGCCGAGTCACTGGCTATTTTCAAGCGGCGGTTGAAGACCTACTTATTCAGGAAGCACTTCAACTAGCACTTCTTTCCTTATCCTTTGCATTTAAAAAAAAAAAAAAAAAAAAAACCTTTGACACTTTTTCATTGTAACTTTGAACAAATGTTTTAAACTCATGGTATCTTAAGTATGTAACCTAGTGAACCAGCATTAATGTATTCAGTGTTAGAGATTTAAGCACTTATGTACGTCGCTCTGGATAAGGGCGTCTGCCAAATGCTGTAAATGTAAATGTAAATGTCTCGCTCCATCCACCAACGCCACACAGACTGTCCAGGAGCATGCTCAGGCGTTGTAAGGAGGTCATACAGGCATGTGGAGACATCATACACTACTGTCAAGTCAAGTCATCAAGTCAAGAAGCTTTTATTGTCATTTCAACCATATATAGCTGTTGCAGTACACAGTGAAATGAGACAACGTTTCTCCAGGATCATGGTGCTACATAAAAACAAAGACAGGGCTAGGACTTAGTAAGTAGTCCTAGCCACATAAAGTGCATCTGTGCAACCTGGTGCAAACAGTGCAAGACAAGACAGACAGGACAGTGGAGGACAATACAAACAAGACAGACAAGACAGTGCAGGACAAGACAGACAAGACGGTGCAGACAAAAGGTTACAAGACAATACACAAAATACAAAAAAGACAGTACACAAAAGACAGTAAACAGAAAATAGCGCCGACCGACCAGTGTCAAGTGTATGAAAATACTGTAAGTTCAGACAATATTGCGTGCAGTAATACTCGAATGAACACAGTTTCTTTGCAGCAGCTCCCTGAGATAGTGTATAAGATTGTGCAAAAACAGCAACTGAAATATTGTACAGTATGAGCACAATGAGTGAAATAATGAAATGTTACAGTGTGTGCAAAGAGCAAAAAATTAAAAGTGTGCAAAACAGCATGTAAACAGTTTGTAAACAGTAAGCATGTAAACAGTCTGATGAATGTAAGCAGCATGTAAACAAGTTTGATTGATGTATATTAGAAGTGTGTGTATGTGGTGTAGGTCTGTGCAGTCCATACAGATGATGTGTGTGTATGTTGTGCTCAGTACAGTTCAGTTCAGTTATTAAGGAGTCTGATGGCTTGTGGGAAGAAACTGTTACACAGTCTGGTTGTGAGGTCCCGAATGCTTCGGTACCTTTTTCCAGACGGCAGGAGGGTGAAGAGTGAGTGTGAGGGGTGTATGGCGGATGCAGCATGTGGTGTAAGTGTCCATGATAGAGGGAAGAGAGACTCCAATGTTCTTCTCAGCTGTCCTCACTACCCCCTGCAGGGTTTTGAGATCTGAGATCGTACAGTTCCCAAGCAGACAGTGATGCAGCTGCTCAGAATGCTTTCAATGGTCCCTCTGTAGAACATGGTCAGGATGGGGGAGGGAGATGTGCCTTTCTAAGCGTTCGTAGGAAGTAGAAACGCTGCTGGGCTTTCTTGGTGATGGAGCTGGTGTTGAGTGACCAGGTGAGGTTCTCTGCTAGATGAACACCGATAAATTTGGTGCTCTTGACGATCTCTACCGATTATCCGTCAATGTTCAGCGGAGTTTTATCAACATTCAGAGACAGGTTGTTGGTTCTACACCAGGCAGCTAGCTGTTGCACCTCCTCCCTGTATGCTGACTCGTCGTTCTTGCTGATGAGACCCACCACTGTTGTGTTATCGGCGAACTTGATGATATGGTTTGATCTGTGCATTGCTGCACAGTCTTGAGTTAGCAGAGTGAACAACAGTGGACTGAGCACGCAGCCCTGAGGAGCTCCAGTGTTCAGTGTGGTAGTGTTGGAGATGCTGTTCCCATTCCGGACTGACTGAGGTCTCCCAGTCAGAAAGTCCAGGAACCAGTTGCAGAGGGAGGTGTTTAGTCCCAGCAGGCTCAGCTTCCCAATCAAGTGCTGAGGGATGATTGTGTTGAATGCTGAACTAAAGTCTATGAAAAAAGAGCCTGGAGTCTGAATCTTTGTGTGAACTTCTTGTGATGTTGACAGAATCGACTCCTCTCCCTGGATTGATTCATTAACTCGACTCGACTCCTTGATGTATTTGTGTCATAGGGTTTTGACCCTTTCTGTTTTCTCCAAACTCAAAATGTTTTCTCCGGTCAGTTGTTGTCTTAAGGCACGGTGTAAGTCATATTCTCCACTTACAACATTAATTAGCAATAACAATAATCTTCCCTTGGTCAGAGTTGCTCTCACACCCTCCCAGTAGTTCACAGGACAGCTGAAGTTAGATGGCCACAAACCGGCAATAATTAACTGGTTCCAGTGTCAGTGAGTGATGTTTTGAGGTTTTATGGCTCCTATGACCATATAATCAGAATTCCTGACTCTTTGTCCCTGGAACAGCGTTCTTTATTCTGATGGTGCTCTAAGAATCCTACAATAAATTGTTGGTGCTGTTCAACTGTAATCTAAACACATCGCTTCATTTCACAATTCTGTCTCACAGTATTTACATCACTTTCAATGACACAGAATAAACTAAATGTTTATAAAGATATAAAATTTGCAGTTCTGACTTCTTCCTTCCTGTGTGTACGTCTTTGTGTGTTTCAGGTGTACTGGGTACAGAGTGTTGTGGTGTGACTTACACTGCTGAACATGTGTGTGCTCTGAAAAACAAATCAGTTGATCTTTCCTGCTCTTATAAATATCCTGCAGGCCTCACAGTGATAAAATCAGTGTGGTTTATTAAAGTGCAGCTTAATGTTGAACCTGAGGATGTGAGAGAGGATGAGGAGTATCAGGGCCGAGTGCAGTACACACAGAGATCCCAGAATGACAGTAGTCTGAGAATCACTAACATGTGGGTTACAGGTTCAGATTCCACACTGATGATTCTACAGGAAAACACACTGGAGAACCTGGAGTCTCTTATAACATGAATAAACCAGTTATGATGCGTAATTTTCAGAGATAATGCAGAAACAATTGTGCCTGAAATTTGGCTGATGAGTTTAGTCTTTAAGAAGCATTATAAAATTTATTACATCTAAAGGGTGGCTGCATATGGCCTTCATAACATGTTCATTAGCATTACATAAATCTCGCATTAAGCAGTGCTGTATGATTTGTGTAAAACTTATGTCAAAAGATTGTCACTTTAGAGGCTTTATATATTGTGTGACTGACCATACATAATAGTGCATAACCCTGTTATAATGCATAATAGAACATGTATTTTCAGACATAATGAAGAAATAATTTGCTCTGACCTTTTCCTGAATAGTCTTTAACAAGCATGTGTCTCGAAATAAAAAGTTACAATGATTTAATGAATGTACATCACATTGTACATCTGGTACAAGAACGGACAGCATGTTACTGACCAAGACAGAAAAGAACTGGATGTCAGCAGTGAGGATGCAGGCAGCTTCTCCTGTGCTGTAAGAGGACATGAGGAACTTCACTCTCCTGCTGTCTGTAAGAACTCACTTTAAACTTCACTCAATCTCTCATTTCATGTAAAGAGCAACACATCAAATAATAGTTTTAAGTGTACATTTTAAATCTTATGTAAACATTAAACATTCAGTAACTCTTTAATTTAAAAGTTACATCAATCTTAAAACTAACTTTAAATGGTATATATAAATGTTAAATCTAAATAGAAATCATAAACGTAATTGTTCTTATGCCAATTGCCCCGCCCTCTCAGAGTGGGCATCATGATAAAACACAATGCCTGTAGGGTTGCCAGGTTTATACTTTACTCTGCTAGATTTTGTAAAATATCCAAACTTATTTTTTATTCTTTACAATTGGCTGAAACCCAATAGATAGCAATAAAGTCAAATCATTTTTTTTTAAAATCTAACTGATTTTGTGTGTTTCAGGTGTTCCTGATGAGAAGAGCTGCTGGAGTGTGACTTATTCCACCCAGTGTCTGTTCTCTGATTGGCTCATCAGTGGACATACACAGTTATTACACCTTCCCTAATAAATACAAGGTCACAGAAGCGATGTGGTTCATTAAAGACCTGGAGGATGTGAGAGAAGATGAGGAGTATCAGGGCCGAGTGCAGTACACACAGAGCTCCCAGAATTACTGTAGTCTGAGAATCACTAACCTGAGAGAGAGAGAGACGCTCAAACATACAGGTTCACATTATACACTGATGATCCTACAGGAAAATACACCGGAGAACCTGGAGTCTATCTGTCTGTCACAGGTAATGTCACACTATTATACATTTATTTATCTACAGTTTTACAGATAAAAGTAATTACAATCTAATTTAATATTTGCAGATCTGAAGGTTACAGTATCAGACTCGGGTAGCGGACAAATTGATCTGAGTTGCATCACCACCTGCACTCTGTCTAACAAACCCACTTACATCTGGTACAAGAACGGACAGCGTGTGTCTGAGTGTAAATCTGCCTCCTGCTCTGTAGCTGCAGTCGGTGGTGCGGTCAGTTACAGCTGTGCTGTTGAAGGCCATGACAGTCTCCTCTCTTTTTACACTCCTCATTCAGAGTCCATCTACATCTCTATCAAACACTGATCCTGAACACACAGCAGCTGATTCAGGTGTTTTATTTCTGTTCAGATTCCCCTAAAAACCCCACAGCAGTGGTTCTTTCCTCTGGAGACACAGTGGAGGGGGATTCAGTGACTCTGAGCTGTAGCAGTGATGCAAACCCTTCTGTTCTCACCTACTCCTGGTTTAAACAGAGTTCAGCTGCAGACACACTGCTGATAACAGGCCAGAATTACAGCATCAGTAACATCAGCTCCCAGCACAGAGGACTGTACTACTGCACTGCTCACAACGAGCTGGGACACCACAACTATACACCAACACACCTGGATGTGCTCAGTAAGTGCAGCATAAAACATTTATGTAGCTGTATAAAGTATTTAATTTTATTTAAATTTTTAAGTAGGCTCTAAGAACAGTGTGTTACCATTCACCATGTTGGGACTATTTGTCTTCTTGGCATTAACACTCATCCCAGGAGCTCTGTGGATGTGGTATGTAAAACGTGAACATACTGAATTTTTGAAACATAATTTACAATTAAATTATTATGTACAATTGGTTTGAACACATGCTTGTTATTTCTCAGGAAGAGGAAGCGGAGCTCAGCTAATGGCCACAGCAACACTGGTGAGAGTGGACAGGTGAGTGTGGTTGAAAGGAGGAGGGACTGTTTGGTCATGTGACATGTTCAGAATTAAACTTAATACTGTGTTTGTTTTCAGCCTCAGTCTGCTGCAGTGCATGAAATTATCTCAGCCTCAAACCATAGCAGAAGAGTCTCAGACGAACAGGATGACGGTCACTACGCCAGTGTTATTATTAAAATGGGAATTTTCTATGTTTTTGCCTCTTGCTGATCAATTGCACCTCATAAAGCACCTAAATCTAAAAGCTATACTCAATGTGAGCAGTCTAGTGGTTTTGGTGCCCAAGGCCAAGGGGTCGGTCAGTTTTGGTGTGTCAATACTGTGTCAGTTTGTTAGGTGCAGCTCACTTTAATTTGACACTGGACTTGACCTAAGAGGCTTGACAGATTCCCTTGTAAAAATTGCATTTTCCACACTTTTTGGATTACATCAGTTTAATACAATTTCTTTCAGGTTGTCCGTAAAGTTATCCTAATCCCCGAATCATGCTGTCTAATTATTGGCAACAGCCTTTAAAACATATGAGGGCATCTCCAAATTGATAATCAATATTCAAGACAAATAAGGTGTGAGGCAGTTCCTGGGTCTGGCTGGCTGTTATCAAAGGTTTATACTTGTTGGCACGCTTTTAAATTCACCTGACGTTTCTCTCCCTTTTGTCCTGCAATCTGATGTGTTGGACAAGTGAAATGAAGAAAGAAGACAGTGTTTCTGGCCATCATCTTGCCCCGCTCAAGTGGCTTCATAGCAGAAAGTATGTCAACATTCAGATCTCTCGTTGGTTTCTGAATTTTTTTAAATTGAGGTGGCCCACAGCCAAGGGGTGCAGATGGTCATAGCAGATTACTCTCCCACAATGGGGAGAATCAGCTGAGCATGGATAGGAAACTGTGAATGTTTCTGTTGAACTGTTTTGACATTTGTTGAAGTTTTTGAAAGTGTGCCGAGATCATGAACCGAATAAAAACAAATCTTCCTCGACATCCTAACTTACCAGGATTCTAAACTAGGTATAGTATGTAGAGTATGGTGTTTAGATGTTGGGTGATGGTGTTAGACTGTGATGAACAGATGTTCACTTTAAGTGGTTCCATGTGGGATGTGTTAGACTAGTGGATAAATTATTGGACCACTGATTGGAAGGGCATGAGTTTGAATCCCAGGTCTACCAAATGTCCACTGCTGGGCCTTTGAGCAAGGCCTTTAAATCCCAATTGCCCAGTACAAAAAAATGCAAACTGCTCTGGAGAAGGCCAAATGTCATAAATGGTGGCCACATACATGTTCATATCTGTTGTTGCAAGGAGGTTTGTTGAGTTTCAAGAGTATTGAGAAGACACAGGTAGATGGGTCGTTACACATGGAGATCTGGATAGTGCTGTAGAAGGGCAACGATACACCAGCAGGGCCTTTGTGCAAGGAGGTATAGGAGGGGTGCTGCTGGTGCCCTACAAAATGACCTCCAGCAGGCAAGTCTTGTTCATGTTTTTTTTTTACTAAACAGTCAGTAACAGACTCCATCCATGAGGTTGGCATAAAGGCCTGACATCCTTTGGTGAGAATTATTTTACACCCCATCAGTGTGTAGCTCGAATTCTGAACACCAGAATTGGCAGGTCTGCCACTGGCACCCTGTTATTTTCATGAATGAGAGAGGGTTCACAATATACAGTATGTGTGAGAGATGAAGCATATTCACTGTCCCATTTATATTCATAGACTTATTAGGGCACAGAGATCAAGAGCTAGTGGGTGATAAGAGAGGCAGAAAGAGCTAGTGGGTGATAAAAGGGGCAGAAATTATGCTGCCCTATTTTCAAACAATGTTTTGATTGAGTTAAGGCAAATCTTAACAAAAGGTGGTTTAATAAGACAAAACGTCAGTGTGGCAGTACCACCCAAGGTACTGCCAGTGTGCGAACATACCTTCACTGCAGGAAAAGGGATGAGAATAGTATGTTTGTACATTTCCTTATAATGCAGTTACAGGGTATAATAGTTATATTTAATTTTTATACCAGAACTTGGTCATATTTTACTTTTTATGGTTTCTTGTCAAGTCCTGTCTGATTTGTAATTAGAATTTCATTCCCTTTAAATCTCACCTAAAAAAGTACCTAAAATTTCTAATGATTTGACGTCATTTTGATTCAGTCTCATGCAGCTAAGTAGTTATTGACTGGATCCAGTGTTAATTATTAGTAGTAGCAGTAGCTCATTTTTTCCACAATTTTTTTTTATCTAAAATGATGACTTGATTGACATCCGAAATTAACCAGTGATTGATTCTTTTCCTTAGCGCATGACGTACCTGCGTGAGGTTGTATGGAGAGCGCGTTACACAATATGAGTTTTAAGAATGTTTTAAACCTCATCGATTATTAAGTTAGCATAATGTGATCCACAAAACTTTCAACTCCATGCAGACATTCAACAAAAATCAACATACTGCACAAAGCAACTTAAATATAAGGGTAGAGTTTCAAATGACGTCGACATGTTAAGAGGAAGATCAAAGACAGGTAGATGTTCTTTTTTCCACCCATTTTAACATATTAAACGTAATGTTAAGGATGTAAACAAAATGGACAATGAAGAAAATACAGAGAGGCATGAGTTAATTAAAAGTGCAATAGGCCGAGAACGGGAACTCAATTGCGTGGGCAGAGAAAACCACCTCTCAGGCCACGTGCGAGTAAGTTCTTTTTTTTTTTTTTACGGTTGTTGCGCTTGATGTCCATCTTATCTGTCGTGTATTAATCTAAACACAATCTGATATGTCTTCAAATACGGTAAACAGAAAAATATGTGTATCAATATGTTATATATCTGCTGCTGCCTATGTTGTTAATGTTACACAAAAGGAATATAGGAATATTTGTAGCTTTAACAATGATCAAAGTATTTCTTACACATTTCTTTAATTACTGACTGTCTTCAGGAAATGATTGAGATTTTTTTTTTATTACGTTTCTTAGGCCAGAATTAGTTTTTGTGTCTCTGATCATAAAGCAAATACTTTAATGTCATGACTGACATTAGTTTACCTGGATCACAGAGAATAGACAAGAGTGTAATGGAGGGAAGTGTTGGTTCATTTGTTGTTTGAATACACTTTTTATTTTATTTTATTTGAATTTACTTACAATATTTAATTTCTTCATACCTGGTAGCATTGTTGAAACCAAATGAAAAGGTATATTTGAGCTTGAAGTTAATTAATTTAGTTTAAAATGTCTCAGCTCAGACCTCCAAAGGGTCTCGGTCTTGACTTGGACAGTGTTTGGGTTGCTGCTCATTCAGTCCAAACTAAACAGTATTGTAAGTGTGCTTTAAAATAATGTTTTTCCTTAGAGATTATAAGTCGAGTCAGTTACTTAAATATAAAGGTAAAAGAGGTTTAAAAAATCAACAACAAAAAACTACCGGTCCAAAACAAATAAATAAACCGTGTAATATTTATTATGTCTAGAAGTCAGTTTCATGGTGCTTTGCAGTTAACTTTCCAGATCAACTTTAGCTTATCCATTCACTTCATAATATCTATTCTTTTAGCATTGTAGTATTTATGATGAAACAAATAGTTCAGTGTCTTATTTCTGCTTGCTAGTTTTGCACCAGAGACCAGAAACAAAGGAGCTGTACTAAAAAAATGGGCGTGTTTGTGTAAAGAAACTTTGAAGTCTCAGACTACTGGCTCTCTGTAGTTGTACAACAGGTATGAACCACTAGGGGGCGCGGAAGGGCGCGTTTGTGGTTGGACTGATGTTAAATGTGTAATTGCAACAGCAGATGGCAACGAACACCAGATGATTCATTCATTCATTCTCTCTCTCTCTCTCTCTCTCTCTCTCTCTCTCTCTCTCTCTCTCTCTCTCTCTCTCTCTCTCTCTCTCTCTCTCTCTTCACTATATATTTAATCTACAAATGTGGAAAACCTCTATATATTCTAAATACGTAAACTAAACAATTATCTTTGGGTGATCATGCCACTGTCTTGATTGGCATTGTAGTGATGGATAAAGCAGGAGTGTGTTGTTATATGTCTATAGGTGAGCCTTTGACATGGTCCCACACTGTAGAAGAATAAATCAGCCCTCACATGTGCTGGGTATAAGACACACCTTCAGATCAGTGAATCAGACAAAAGAACAAAGCTGCGTATCCCCTCCAAAATGTCCGAGTATTGAAACGTGTCCTGGCACTTTTATAGTCCTTTATGTGACTCCGGGTGGTGACCGAGTACTCTTGCACTAGGAAGTGCACTTTGACCTGTTTTTTGTACACTCCAAGTGTGCATTGAAGGAAGAGCTTCCTTTGATCAACAATATTGCATTGACCTCGAGTGTGCTGCCATGCTGTTTTATATTCAATGCAATTTCCTGTGTTTATGCGTATCGACATTTTTTGGACTCCAGAGTGATTACGAGACTGTGTGTGTTATGAATAGCACATTATGGCACAATGTAATTTTTTTTCCTTTACATTTTATTGCACCAAATGATATGATTTAATTGTTCATTTATAGCCTGTATCTTGTAAAGTGTGTTTACCAGCACAAATTATTGTCCATTGTCTTATGTGATATAATTTTGAATTAGCATTAATATATAGTATTAGATAAGGATTATATAAGTTTAGAAATATTGTAATTGTGCACCATGTATATGTAGACAAAAGTGATTTGACCAAGCCTTGCCCCAGGGGGTAAATACGTACGTAAGGCCATGTATAAAACCATATAAATTTCGTCTATGTTTAATATTACATATCTCACTATTTGCTTATAACCCTACATTATCAAAGAGGATCATATTAATAAAGTGGGAGAAATCTGTCCAAATATAAAATCATTTTTATAAATTGTAGCGTACAAAAGGTTTTACAATATATCTCCAAATCTAGACAAAATATTTAAAATGTCCATTTTTATAAAAAAAATAAAATAAAATAAAATAAAATAAAGACCTGTGACTAATTCTGTGAAAAAATTGTGCTGGTTTAATTATTTATTCATTTTTAAATAATAATAATAACATTTTTTTAGTCATTCTATTGGCTAAATTTTCAAAAAAATTCTATATTTTTTTATTTTAAATCAACTAAATTAAGGAATTTTTTTCCCCTTGACTCCAAAAATAAACAAAATGAATCTCATTTTTAACATTTTTCACTTCACTATAAATACGAAAAGAAAAAAAAATTAAATTGTTTACTACTTTACAGTCTACACTTCAGACATAGTCATCAGATCTGATTTGTTCAGGATTGCCTTCCCTTTTCTCTGTAACACACTGAAGGGACTTTTCATCATTGTGTTTCAGTCATGTTCTCTTGGGCTAATTATTGAGGTGTTTATTGACACCAATTTTGTAAAAACCTGCCAATAATTCCAGGTTGATTACAAATATTATGCAAATTACCTGAGAATTTAAATAGAAAGCATCAAACACATTGCGAATCATCAACAAGAGCATAGTGTTAAATGCGGAACCTGATCAGAGGAGCTGTATTTTGTAACTTCCTGTATAATATCCCAGAAAGCTTTTCCCCAAACATGCCTGTATGTGAATATATCTTTCCATTTTGGGAGAATCTCTTCCAGAGAAGTGCCACAGCAGATAAGGCTTCAGGTGAAACCCACCTCATCTCCTCTTATCATGATATGAAGCTTCCTTTCCTTATCATTTTTTCTGTTATTGTTTGTGTTCTCTCTCTTTCTAGTACAGATTTGGCTTTTTACTTGTAGCTGTAATAAAACCTCACTGATCCTCTTATAAATATGTTTCATATAAAGAGCGAAGAGTCACGTGGAGACGTCACATGAACTACTCACCTTCTCTTAGAAGCTGATGCAATACAGGTGACCAAATATATATGTATAATGTTTTTGTTGTTATAAAGATAGCCATCAGCGTAAACCCAGTCTTACTCTCAACCTGTGTTTCAGGACTCACTAAACTCGGTGCAAATGGTGACCGATTCAAATCAGAATAATAACAGTGTGAAAGATAAAACGTGTCCACCGTTCAAGAATTTCGTCCCCTGCATTGTTTGCGGATCAGTTATTTTTGGCAAAACAACTTTGTGTCTCGCTTTTCCAAAAGGGGAAATAAACCTTGTTGTCTCGTAGGATTTCCCTTTGTTTTCCATAACAAACAATTTAAATACATTTACAGGGTGGGTATTAGGTCAGTGATCTCATGGTCCAATCTGAAGTGATGTAATGCCTCAGTGTTCCCCAAGATCCACCACGATCGTGACACGGATAAAGAGCTTAGTAATGAGACTGAATGAATGAATGAAATAATCTCTGATCGTTCCACTCCACAATCCAAAAAAGTTAAACACATTCATATCTGAGACATTGACAGCAGTGTGGAATACTAGAAATAGTTAAATAATAAGCATTCATTAATTCATTCATTCATTTTCTACCGCTTATTCGAACTTCTCGGGTCACGGGGAGCCTGTGCCTATCTCAGGCGTCATCGGGCATCGAGGCAGGATACACCCTGGACGGAGTGGCAACCCATCACAGGGCACACACACACTCTCATTCACTCACACACTACGGACAATTTTCCAGAGATGCCAATCATCCTACCATGCATGTCTTTGGACCGGGGGAGGAAACTGGAGTACCCGGAGGAAACCCCTGAGGCACGGGGAGAACATGCAAACTCCACACACACAAGGCGGAGGCGGGAAGCGAACCCCCAACCCTGGAGGAGTGAGGTGAACATTCTAACCACTAAGCCACCGTGCCCACTGAATACTAAGCTTCTGGCTGTTTATTAGTCTCTCATCTTTAAAGCTGCTGTAAGTAAGATTTAGGAATTTTACTCCCTCAGGTAAAAGAATTCTTCTGCAACCTGCTTAGGTTTCGTCTTTCACACAAAACATTGATCCATGTATCGGGACGTAGTGCAAATAGGGATGTGGTGGCCTTGTGGTTAAGGTGTTGGGCTACCAATCGGAAGGTTGTGAGTTCGAATCCTACATCCACCAAGCTGCCACTGCTGGGCCCCTGAGCAAGGCCCTTAACCCTCAATTGCTCAGCTGTATAAAATGTAAGTCTATCTGGAAAAGGGCAATCGCCAAATGTGCCCGGTGTGAGCTGGAATGGGATGTTGGAAAAATTCCTGCCAATTTCAGTTCACACTGTGAATTACTTTTTTTTACGCAGTATTTCAAGATTGACTCCTCAAAGCTCAGGAATGTGTTATAGAGGAATTTCTCCATGCTCTGACTCAATAATGAGTTCATTTTTATTTTAAAAATCTACACATATTAGCTTTGACGCAAAATCACAGTGGGGAAAAGTTTTTCCAGTCAGTCTTTTATACTATAGTTTAAATGTTATTTCATTCTAATCATCAGACTCAAGCACTGAAATGATCTAAAAATCACTGAAACTAAACACAAACACACAATTACATTAGCATTTTACATTTACATTTACAGCATTTGGCAGACGCCCTTATCCAGAGCGACGTACATAAGTGCTTAAATCTCTAACACTGAATACATTAATGCTGGTTCACTAGGTTACATACTTAAGATACCATGAGTTTAAAACATATGTTCAAAGTTACAATGAAAGTTTTTTTTTTTTTTTTTTTTTTTTTTTAAATGCAAAGGATAAGGAAAGAAGTGCTAGTTGAAGTGCTTCCTGAATAAGTAGGTCTTCAACCGCCGCTTGAAAATAGCCAGTGACTCGGCTGTCCGGACCTCTATGGGAAGTTCATTCCACCACCTTGGTGCCAGTACAGAGAAGAGTCTTGTAGTATACTTGCCTCTTACCCTGAGAGATGGTGGAACCAGTCGAGCAGTGCTGGTAGATCGGAGGTTACGGGGTGCAGTGCGAGGAATGATGAGGGCTTTGAGGTAAGAGGGGGCTGGTCCATTTTTGGCTTTGTAGGCCAGCATCAGTGTTTTGAACCGGATGCGTGCAGCTACCGGAAGCCAGTGGAGGGATCGCAGTAGCGGGGTGGTATGCGAGAACTTTGGCAGGTTGAAAACAAGCCGGGCAGCTGCATTTTGGATCATTTGCAGAGGACGGATTGCGTTCATAGGTAGACCTGCCAGCAGTGCATTGCAGTAATCCAGTCTAGAAATGACAAGAGACTGAACAAGTACCTGGGCAGTCTGTGTGGACAAAAATGGCCGAATCCTTCTAATGTTGTAGAGAAGAAACCGACATTAGCATGAGTTCCTTTACATCCACAAAATTGTCTCCAAAACTTTCGTGACCTTTTCGTCTTTCTTATCTTTACCTCCTACAGAGCGAGAGATTTTATTTACCGTCCTGTACGCCTCATGCCGTGGAGAAAAAGGAAACACGTTCTCATGTATCAGGGAGTTTGTTTTGAGTTTTATTAACTTATAAAATGACATTTTCATGCACTGCTGGAAATAAATACAAGATATCATAGGGATTCCCATCATGCCTTGCGAGAATCTGACAGTGAAATGTGAACATTTGGAAAAAAAGCTGTGATTTGCTGTCACACTTCTGTCAGAGCTGCTGAAGATCTTGCCATGTAACTCAACTCGGCACTGAATGCCACATGCGAAGCCGGAGCCAAAAACCTAACGTTTATTTCAAAATAATTCAGATACGTTTAAATCATAAGGTGAAGTTTACAATATATTTTGTATGAGAATTATGACGGATGGCTCGGGTCAGAGTGACCTGCCAAGCAAACCATCTATTAGTAATTAGCTCTCAGAACAGGATGGCTACAGTGAGGGCAGCCGCTCCACCCGGCCCGAGTAAATTGGAAACAGGCTCGGCATGGCGCTAAGGAGGAAATGTCCACATAACAAAGAGAGGAATGTGTTCACGCTAAGCTGCCGCCTGCTGTATTGGTCATTACCGATCACAGGTGGGAGAGTGAGAAATGGATGGAAAAGTAGCCACTCTGTCTGAATCACCGGCGCTAACGATAACAAAACAATAGTCTAATAACGGATTTGCCGGTGCCTCGAAGGCTGAGTGTCCCGATAGACCGCGGCCTACAATGGCTCGTCAGGCGCCAGTTGGCGAAAATACAGGAGAGGTCTTTACTTGGATAAATGACACAAAATGGCTAAAAATGTCTGTTCTGTGAAAGATCCAGTTTGGACTTGAGGGTGTTTTTCCATGGAGATGGAATTACTGGAAACACAAACTCAGAGTCATTTTAATAAACAAGTCTCTTTAATAGATTTTAATGATGAAATTGCCTGTTTTTAATCAATGACAGAATTTAATGTCTCAGAAATCTTGATTTTCATAATTATGCCTGAAAAAAGTTTTTTTTTTGAAAACCTTTTTTTATACTGAAACGTTTTTGGAGTGAATTTCATACCGAAATCAACCCCCATGATCCTGTCCGGAAGTAATAAGAGTAGAATGTAGGTTTTAGTAGCTTTAGTTTATTGGGTTGTTTCTTCATGTTGCTTATTTTCACACTGTTCTTTTTCAGGCTAGTTCTTGCTGGAACTGAATTCCAAAAACATCTGTCACTTAAACCATCTTCATGATATATGTCTTTATTAAGATCAGACATATTACAGCTGGCACAAGTGACAGGCCAGAACACCGAATGACACGGTCATTACATTACTGTTCCCCAACATAATAACTTAATGATGTTTAACCAGCTACCTTTTCCTGAACTACTTAAAAACAGAGTGACGGTATTAGTCTGTGACCCAGTGAACCAGTACTGATGTATTGATTGATAGAGACTTCAGAGCACTTCTGTCAGTCACTCTGGATAAAGAAAGGTGTCTGGCAAAAATGACGTAAATGTAAAACATTTATGATGTGAGAACTAAAATCAAAAGTTGTAGCAACGTTGTGATGGTGGTGTTGATGTTAACGGTCACACCGAGGCAGCAGGATTCTACAAATATGAGAATCGTTAATGGTCACTGGTCGGTGTGGCAATGAAACTGCACAATGTTGTGAATTGGTACTTGTGTGGTTTTGGCAACGTAACTCTTGAACTTTGCAAACAGAAACTAGTCATTTTAAGGCATTGTTTCACTACAGCATTGTGAATTAGCACTAGTCGTGTTGTGTTGACATAACCTATAAGAATACAACGTCAACACTGTGAGAATGTGAATCAATATTAGTCACGTCGTGTTAGAGCAACAGCGCAACAACTTGAATTGGCAATAGTTACAACATGGCAGCGGAATTCTACAACATTGTGTATCAGTGCTATAGTGACTGTGTAAACAAATTTCTACAACATTGTGTATCAGTGCTATAGTGACTTTGTGTAAACAAATTTCTACAACATTGTGTATCAGTGCTATAGTGACTTTGTGTAAACAAATTTCTACAACATTGTGTATCAGTGCTATAGTGACTTTGTGTAAACAAATTTCTACAACATTGTGTATCCGTGCTATAGTGACTTTGTGTAAACAAATTTCTACAACATTGTGTATCAGTGCTATAGTGACTTTGTGTAAACAAAATTCTACAACATTGTGACTTTGTGTAAACAAATTTCTACAACATTGTGTATCAGCGCTATTGTGACTTTGTGTAAACAAATTTCTACAACATTGTGACTTTGTGTAAACAAATTTCTACAACATTGTGACTTCGTGTAAACAAATTTCTACAACATTGTGACATTGTGTAAACAAATTTCTACAGCATTGTGACTTTGTGTGAACAAATTTCTACAACATTGTGTATCAGCGCTATAGTAAAATTGTGTAAGCAAATTTCTACAACATTGTGTATCAGCGCTATAGTAAAATTGTGTAAGCAAATTTCTACAACATTGTGTATCAGCGCTATAGTAAAATTGTGTAAACAAATTTCTACAACATTGTGACTTTGTGTAAACAAATTTCTACAACATTGCGACTTTGTGTAAACAAACTTCTACAGCATCGTGACTTTGTGTAAACAAATTTCTACAGCATCGTGACTTTGTGTAAACAAATTTCTACAGCATCATGACTTTGTGTAAACAAATTTCTACAGCATCGTGACTTCGTGTAAACAAATTTCCACAACATTGTGACATTGTGTAAACAAATTTCCACAACATTGTGAAGTAATAATAATCAAGTTGTGATAAAGTAAACTAACAACCACATGAACTTGTACTAGTCAATCTACGATCTTCACCAATCAAATTGTGACAATGCAACTCCACAATAACGTCAATCTGTCATATTTGCGACGTAGCAGTGAAACTACGCAGCATTGTGAATTAGTAATAATGTGATAACGGAATCTAAGAACGATGTATCTGCGTTGTGGTAAGGTACTTCTCCAGTAGCTTAAATAACTGATACGTCAATTAAATTATGATTTTTCCTGCTTAAATCAAACTAATGTTTGATTGAAAGGCTGTGACAGTGAGAGAATTTATTTTATTTTTTTTACAAAATCTCTTTAAAGCTTCTTCAAATTCTTCTTTCTGCACTTTAAGCACATTACCCCATCATCTGCTTTCTCATCATCTAAACTACAAGAAAACAAACGGAAAAATGATTACTGACCTGTTACCCGGCACAGATAATACCGCCTCCGTACACGCTGTTGGAGTTTAGTTATTTAAACATCACTGAGTTGTTTAAAAGCAACAATGTCAGATTTATTGGCTTCAATTTCCTTCTGGCTGACCACCTTTAAAAAAAAAAAAAAAAAAAAAAAAAAGCAGATTTTTTTTTCCCTGGTTACACATAATTCACCTGAAATCACAAGAGAAATATTGGCAGTGAATTTCTTATGCCAAAATCTTGTGCAATCACAATTAGTAGCCTGGGAACATGAGAAAGTGGAACGAAATGAAATCAAATCTTGATCAAAATAATAAGCCTCATTTATCAAATGAAATTCCTTCGCATATCGTTCGAACAGAATAAATGTAGTATTCGTGACAATTCTGTTCATCTGGGGGGAAAAAAAACAGTCACGTCAAACCATTTCCTTTTCACCTCTGTTAATTCACATCTTATTCACCTTTTAGTCAGTATGCTGCTCGGTTATATATTTTTTAATTGGCTGAGATTCATTCATTCATTTTCTACCGCTTATCCAAACTTCTTGGGTCACGGGGAGCCTGTGCCTATCTCAGGCGTCATCGGGCATCAAGGCAGGATACACCCTGGACGGAGTGCCAACCCATCACAGGGCACACACACACACACACACACACTCTCATTCACTCCCACACTACGGACAATTTTCCAGAGATGCCAATCAACCTACCATGCATGTCTTTGGACTGGGGGAGGAAACCGGAGTACCCGGAGGAAACCCCCGAGGCACGGGGAGAACATGCACAACTCCACACACACAAGGCAGAGGCGGGAATCGAACCCCCAGCCCTGGAGGTGTGAGGTGAACGTGTTAACCAATAAGCCACTGTGTCCCCCATTGGCTGAGATGTGAATTAAAATTGATTTTTATTCATTTTTTTGTTGAATTCTCATATCATATTTTCAAGTCACTGTGATCTATTCCTTATATTGGAGTTTTGTGGGCATCACTAAATGCCAAATGAGCTGCATGTTAAATCAGCTTTCTTCAGCATGTGTTTGCGAGTAAGAAAAAAATCTGAATTACAGATTTACAAACTTGACATTTGCACACGACTGATTAAAATGGAACCCAGCATTATGTCATGTATGTTTTTGTTCAAATAGTCCCACAATATCGTTATCAGATTTTTGCACCAGCTAGCTAGGATCATAAATATGTAAATACTTTTGTTTCGACAACAAAAATGCGTATTAATTGTAAAAACACGAATAGCTCAAGGGGTATAAAGAAAAGGAAAATAAAAAAGGGATTAAAAAAAGGAGGTTTAAAAAAATTGTTATACTTGGAAATTTGAAATTTAAAACGCAATTTTGTTTCTTGTTTAAAACAAAAACACCACAGTAACTGGTACGAAATATTGTTAAGCCTTTTAGTGAAAATTGTATTTAAATTCTTGCATAACAAAATTCACCGTTTAAAACGGAATTTGAAGCATACTGGTGAAATCTGGAGACTTTGAATGTTGAAAACAGCTACGTCTCAGCATGAACATGTGCACACCCGATCAGTTATATACTGTAGCTGGTGTGTAGTGCGTCAGCTAGAAGAACTGATGTTTTAGAAATCAGAAGAATACTTACAGCATAATAATTTGTGATGCATAACAACACTGTGGTGTTTAAAGGCATGTAGAAGCTTCAGAGGTTCAACTAAAAGTCAGAGTGTCACTTTAAGAAACAAAAATTGTAAACGCTTACAAAAGTCCAGAGACTTAGCTTCTACAGTTTACCTTCGAGGAACCATTAATGGTTCCATACTGTAGATGTGGCTCTAGAAGAAAAGGTTTTCTCATGGTTCTTTAGTCATTTCACTTTGTGTGTATCTCAGTTGCACTTCTAAAAGCTTTTCCTACACTTTATGAGCTTTGGGGAAACTTGTTAGATAATTTCTTGGAACTCAGTGGCACTGAGGCATTGAGTCAACTACTATAAACCTCAGGAGCAGAACACACACTACATTAAGCAATAAATTTGCTGTGTTGTGTTTCTCAATTTGGTCACTCCATCTGTACACGGTGTCTGATGTAACATTTCACGTTCCTCCGCTAGCGAATTAGCAACGCCGATACGCCAATATGTTGTTTTGAAGGAATTGGGCTCTTAGGAAATCACTTTAAGTGGAGTGATCGTTCCTGCACGCCACTCCGAGGTCACTTGGCTGAAGTAGGTGAGACATATCTTTAAGTTGACTAATAACGAAAGCCATAATGAAACACGGCTTTGGAGTGGGAATCGAAGGCGCTGTTCTGTTCTGGAGCCCATTAGTCAAGTGGACACTTTTTTCCTGGACGCTGCATGTCAGATCGAGGATCTGGTGGACCAATAAAACTGTTCTCCATGTTGGATCAAGTGGTTTTGCTTCAGTTGCTCCATTTTTTGGAGAATAAACTGAAAACATCCCAACTGGCGTTCAATACGTCAATCAGTCCAGACCTATTGCCAGGTTCTACTTCAGTTGGAGTTGCTCAGGGAAAAAAGAACCTCTGTGGGCCTTTTTCGTACGAAGAACACGGTTATTTTGTGTTTTTTTTTGCACCTGGCTCTTTTTTGTACTCCAAAGCCTGATTTCCATTTGGGTGGGTCGGCTTAAACACTTGATTTCATTATGAGAACTAATCTGAGGAATTTTTTTTTTGTAGGTTGGACCCAAATAGTCTTGCCTGTGAACTTTGTTTCTGGAATTTATTATTTATAATTTTTTACATGTTGCTCTCCAGGGAAAACTTTCACCAAGGAATCAGAATACCGTTTGTGCATTATGGAAAATTTTATCTTCTTATGAGCTGGAAAGGTCCTATCATTCCTCCTTATATGGCTGACCGAATTTCACGCATGCATTTTGACGGGGACACACGGAGACCCCTCTCTCGGAGCGTTCGATACACACTGGGAAACTCCGCAGCACTTTATTTGGAAGCTTGAGAATCTGATGCTTTATATTCTTAGATGTTTGTGCACTTGAATTATTATTTTTTTTGTGATAATAGAAGTGAGGAATGTTTTCAGGATCTATATTCTCATAGACAGCTTCTCATTTTTCATTTTCTCATTCGATATTTTTGGACGTACCGTAAAATGCAGCCCCTGGAGAAGTCAGTAAAAATGTATGAAAATAGCATCTACAGAATGAGAAACGCTGTGTGATGGTCCAAGATTGAGAGACTCACACACAGCCTATGCTACCTGTATGGCAGAGTTTATAGTCTTATTTTTATTTCCTCTTTGTTCTTTTACTCTCAGGTCATTTTTTTTTCTTTACTTTTGTTTATCTTTGGGTGATACATGTATTACTCAAAAACTAACACTTATTCAGTCTCCATTTACCACAAACGTAACCCATTTAATCACAAATTAAAGCTGCAGTCACTTCCCCAACAATGTTTTTTTCAAACTTTTAAAATTCCAAACAAAAAGTTTGTGTAGGGGGGCACGGTGGCTTAGTGGTTAGCACGTTCGCCTCACACCTCCAGCGTTGGGGGTTCGATTCTCGCCTCCGCCTTGTGTGTGTGGAGTTTACATGTTCTCCCCGTGCCTCGGGGGTTTCCTCCAGGTACTCCGGTTTCCTCCCCCGGTCCAAAGACATGCATGGTAGGTTGATTGGCATCTCTGGAAAATTGTCCGTAGTGTGTGAGTGTGTGAGTGAATGAGAGTGTGTGTGCCCTGTGATGGGTTGGCACTCCGTCCAGGGTGTATTCTGCCTCGATGCCCGATGACGCCTGAGATAGGCACAGGTTCCCCCGTGACCCGAGAAGTTTGGATAAATGGTACAAAATGAATGAATGAATGAAAAAGTTGTCTTATGGGAAAAAAATATATTGTAAAATGTTAAAAAAAAATGTTACAGAATTTTCAAAAATACAGAATAAACATTTTCCAAAAAAGTTCACCGCAGCGAATAACAGAATAATATTTTATAAAATGTGTTTACTTAAATGTTCTTATTCAGCTTAGATTGATGTGTGGTGTTCTATGATTCCCGTTGAACTTGCTGTTACTACGGAAACGGTAACATAATAGATCTCGTCAGCTTTGCTGTTAAAGAATATTAATCGCTACCTTCTAACCAATCAGAGTTGAGGATTGAATTATGAACCGTTTTTGTATTATTATCTGCATTAAAACTGCACATCAGACCACAGGAAAAACTCTAGTTTTCAATAAGAATTATCACGTTATATCATAGATGAGAGAAAATGGAGCGTTTTGAAACCGCTGGCGTCTGATCGGCGTGCGAAGTCTGAACACGTCGTTAAGTATTTTTTAAAATTGCCCTAAAACAACATTGAGCTGAATAAGGAAGCGTGTTTCATGTTCATGTTGTCAAAACAAAGGAAATTGTGTAAAACGCACAACTGAAAGGTGACGGTTTATGTGCCCTGTGTTCTGTTTTTTTGTGTTTCTTTGTTGACAGGAAGCTTGTAGGCAACTGACAGAAATTCAACGGTTTCAATTTGAGCCTAAACTGTCACTTTCCTGATCAGTCTAATAAAAGACAGCTTACATTCTGCAGTGTAATGTCTGGCGTGAAGCATGTGGCTGTTCGTAAACTATAAACCAGACCGCCGTCCGCTCGCCAAATAAACGTAACGTGTTCCAGGAAGCTGATTCGGCTTGGCAGCTCTCATCTTGCTAATCCACCCTTTGTGAAGCGAGGAGACTGTTGGCTTCCAGCAGGTCATGTACCAAGGTTGCCAGACAGTGGCAAAGACATAATTGTAGACAAGCCTGAGTTGCCCACTAGTGACCTCTAACCCTGTGGGTCATAACATCAAAAGATGGAACTCTTGACCCTCTGCCACTTCATCAGGAAGGAATGTGACTTCAGGAACTGAAGAACGTACGATCACGCATCCGAGGTGTTTCTCTTGAAAATGCCGTTAGAGCAGTTGCTTTGCAAATGTAGGCATTTCTTTTTTTCTTTAACAAAACAAAACAAACACTTTATTGCTGCACAGTCGGGTTCGGATTTTTACCAAGATAAAAGATCGATAAGAAACTGGTTCATTTTGGAAGTTTATTTACTAACTGTAAATATTTATTAACTGTAAATATTTGGCAAAAAAAATATATTATATAAAATGTTATTTAGTATGGGGGCATGGCAGCTCAGTGGATAGCACGTTTGCCTCACACCTCCAGGGTTGGGGGTTCGATTCCCGCCTCCGCCTTGTGTGTGTGGAGTTTACATGTTCTCCCCGTGCCTCGGGGGTTTCCTCCGGGTACTTCTGTCCAAAGACATGCATGGTAGGTTGATTGGCATCTCTGGAAAATTGTCCATAGTGTGTGATTGCGTGAGTGAATGAGAGTGTGTGTGTGCCCTGCGATGGGTTGGCACTCCGTCCAGGGTGTATCCTGCCTCGATGCCCGATGACGCCTGAGATAGGCACAGGCTCCCCGTGACCCGAGAAGTTCGGATAAGCGGTAGAAAATGAATGAATCTATATAATAAATGTATTATATTTGCTCAAAAAATATACCTCACGACTCTAGTGTTGGTGGGTCACACGTATGTATAAGGAATGGACCCTAGCTTTGGAGTTCATGTCCAGTAAGTGGCATTGTGTTGTTTCTATTCTGTAGGACGTGACGCAGATCCAAACCTGTTTGTCGCCAGTCCTCTGTGTCCTGAGAGAATCCTCTAGCTTTAGACAGGAGTCTGTCTCAGTAGGGGGTTCAGACTCAATACATCCAGTCTGGGGCTGAAAATACCTCAGGATGGTGGAATAGTGACCACTGCCCTTAACCTCTGTCCCCTGTTCCCTTGTCGCCTTGCTCTAACTCTCTGCTCTGTCTCTGCCAGGTGATTTGTCTGCTTTGTTCACTGGGGGCTTTCCCACTGCTCCAACTCCTGCTGCTAATCTGCAATCAGCGATACACACTCTCACAATAGAGCCGGACTCGCTGAAATCCCCCTTAACGCACTTTCCCTCTCTTACCTCGGCCCCATGCATGTGCACAGAATCACTCCGGTCTCCGTGTGTGTATATATGTGTGTATGTGTGTGTGTGTGTGTGTGTGAGCTTCCTGAGGATTCCTGAGCTGTATTGTACAATACCAGTAATATTTGTTGTGTAGCCAGTGCATGTACAATCGCACAACTCTATTGTGTTTGACACATAAATAGCTTCCTAAAATACAACAGGATTGGAAATGGAACAGATTTATAGTCCAGGAATGTGTGTGCTGAGGTGTGTGTGTGTGTGTGTGTGTGTGTGTGTCCATTATCCCCCCCCCCCCACACACACACACACTTAGACCTATTTGCTGATGTAGAACAGTTTGAGTGTATTATATTTGTGTGTGTGTGTGTGTGTGTGTGTGTGTGTGTGTGTGTGTGTGTGTGTGTGTGTGTGTGTGTGTGTGTGAGTGTGCATGCGTGCTGGTGTTCCTGTGTTATTGTGTATTCCTGTCTCCTGCTGTCACCGTTCTGCCGTCGCCATTGTTTCCGTAATGCCGTGCTCATAGCCCCATACTGCCTAGTTACTGGTACATACACTCATCTACACAGTACAGTCAGTTCAACACACACACTATATCCTATTGTGTCTCTTTTCCCAAAACAATGTCTGAATGATCGTGTCTCATGAGACCGAGGCCTTTCCCTGATAAACACTGGACAGGTAAACACGGCCCTGTCCCGGTCTAGGCAAACACACAACTTCCCAGTCATACTTATAGTCAAGAAAATAAATAACACACACACACACACACACACACACACACACACACACACACACACACACACACACACAAACAGAGGTAGAGGGAGGATTGTAAAACCACCATGGTCATGTCTAAATGTAACTCATTTGGAGAAAAAATCCTCCAAATATCATGTATTGCTTCTCACGTTCTTCCTGTTTGAAACGGTTATTAGTTTTGGCGAATTGCTATAAGAGTGTTGAATAGTTAATTATAACACGTTGTTTATCCATCTGCTTCATCGTACACGATGTTTGTTCTCCGTCTTGCTGGTGTAAGCAGTCTGTTACATCTGTTAAATATAATACTATTTCAGCAATCATCTCTGATTGTGTTTTCAGTGGGTCTCTGGTCCCTGGTTTTTGTCCACCCTTCTCACAGCTCCAGCCTCCTTACGCAACATGCGTATCTGGCTCGTACGAGATGTTAGAACGTCGCCGATGTCACACTTCGTTTATATTGTTAATGTTATGTCATGTGTTTCCAGATGTTGCGTTTTGCTCGAAATGTGCCAAAACATTTAGTATGAAAAAGTAGTTTTCATACTAAAAGATAAAAACACTTTTAGCCAAAGCATATAATCAAATCCTCACAATGGCTTGGAGGAAAACTGAAGTATTACCATAGGTTATACTGTATGGTACTCCACATTTAAATTTGAACTTCAATTTGAAGTCTTAACGCTCGACTTTACCGTCTGTCTCCGGCTCTCCATCACTCCCCCCCCCCCCCCCATGCACTTTCTCCTTTATGCCCTTTGACCCCTCACAGTTTATTTGTACAGCTGCGAGTGAATTTAACGCCGTGTCCGGTGGAAACACACGGCAGAAAAATCTGGCTCTGGTCCTCCAGAAGGGCGCTTCATTACTCATCGTTTAAACATTTTATAAAGAGACAAATTTACAAAAAAAAAAAAAAAAAAAAAAAAACTTAAGATAGAACAAAACGGATTTTGTTTTTACTATTGGACTCTTGGGTTATTAGTGTAACAGAAATAAAGAAAGAAATAATTCAAATACATACATTGGATTAAATCACAGTCACAGTAGCTATTTTTTTTAGTAATAATTTTAATAATAATAATAATAATAATAATAATAATAATATTTTTAGTAGTAATTTTTTTTTTTTGCTTTAATATCAAACCTTACAAAAGTAGAAATAATTAAAGGCATTAAAAATCAGGAGAGTTCCGAAATTTCTCTACCAATATTTTATTTTATTCCTGTAGCACTTTGTAATGGCTTTTCTATTCACCTTCATTTCTATGTGTTAGGACTAGATATATAGTGTCGTGTAATTTGCTATGAAATAAATAATTTGTTTTTTAAATAATTATTACATTTATTAATATGTAACAAATAATAATTGATAAACAAAATAAATGGTGTTTAATCATCTGTCATATTATTTCTCAATAGCTGATGAACTGCAAGAAAACAATATTGATTCAGATCCGACCGTATGTTGGATTTTCGAGAATAAAGTCTAGTGTCTACTGTTTTGTATTATAATTCATGTTTTTGTTCAAATTTGCAAAAACAACAAGATCCCCTTATCGCTGACTCCTGAACCTCTGCGTTCATCTAAACTAATATCCAACATCGGGCTAACATTTTCCCGACTCTATCTGGAAGTAGTAAAATAAATAAATATGTTGCTTCGCCACCTGCAGTTTGGAGAGAAATCAAAGTCTTTGAATTCCTTTTTTTCCCCTCAGCTAGAACCCAGCAGCGAGTCAATCATTCCCCTCAATGGTTCAAAACGTTGCAGCCAAAAACGACTTCCTGCTAAAGCTAAAGTTCAACTTGGCTTTGTACAAATTAGTAATAAGTGTATCATTGTAGCTGTATTGAATATCACCTGTCTTGTTTGTGTAGTCATGTAGCTTAAATCTGATCCAGGGGACGAACGTAGCCCATGTGACTGCAGTGGGCTCAGTGATGGGCTCGGTGATGTATGGGAACCATATGGACTTGTCATGAAATGGAACAACGCAGAGGGACGTAACGGCAGAGCGCAAAGGAAACACTTGCTCTTTCGACTAGTTTCTGGACGTGGTGGACTCGTCATTCTTAATTTTTATCCCCCCTCAGTTTCCTTCTCTCTGATTTATTCCAGAGTGTGTGTTCACAGTATGTTAGATATTGATATCCTGAACCAACAGGCGTCCATCACGCCGTATTCCATCCACGGTTCGGCTTCGGATGGAGCAGGAAAGTATTAGACATCCAGCATGGGTTACAATGAACAGATCCTTTGGGTTTTATTACAATCAAGGATCTGGGATTTTTATATGCTATTTGCGTAGGAAGAATTTGGAGCTCAAAAAGTGATTTTAACCGAGTACTCGCTTGCTGAATGTGCAGGGGGAAGATTTCTGAGCTGATATATTGCTAGAAATTCAAGAATCAACTGATAGAAAACAGTTGTTGATCGGAGGATCGGGGTTCAAAGCCCAGCACAGCAAAGCTGCCACTGCTGGGCCCTTAAGCAAGGCCCTCAACCCTCCCTGCCCAAGGGGCACTCTGAAACCAACCTCCTCAGTTGGTGTATGTAAAGAAAAGAATTCCATTGTGCTGTAATGTACTGTATATGAGACGATATTAAAGGCTTTCATGCCCCCGTTCTATTCTATTCTATTAAGGATATACTGTAAAAAAAAATCATGTGCACTATACATAAAATAAAAAAAAACCCACAGTGCGACAACAACATGACACTCATAACCTTCAACAGTCTAAAATAAGTCTCCAGTTTAAAATAAATAGTTCGTGCTACTAAATAGATCAAATCAAGAGCAAATTAAATCATGTATCAACACAGAACAGTTTGAGGTAGCAGAAGGTTCTGACGTAGCGAGAAGAAATGTAGCCATAATCTGTATAGTCAGAATTTATTATTATATAACCATAAACACAATTAGACTGCCTTGAAAATAAAACTCAACTCTCCGGTTAGTTCGAAGTGTAGTTCATTTATCTAAACTGTGAATTTTTCGATCAAAAAATATTGATTCGATAAAAAATCGTAAATAACATTTAGCTACAGATAATAATAATAAACAGAATAGTCTAAGACGTTGATGTTTTCAGTTTAGAATGCAAACGCTGTGTCTCTATTAGCCTGTCGGCTCTTTTACCGCTACCTCGTGCCTTCATAGCATGTAGTTTTAGTCAAAATAAAGCAGTCCTTCATCTGAGCATTTACATATTGGAAGTAATTTATTATATAATGGCTAATTCATCGAAAGAAAAAAACAAGTTAGAGCTAGCTAGGCAGTTAGTGAGCAATTATTAAACAATAAAAGAATTAATGTTAAAAGAAACCATGAGACTTTTCCTGAATCTTGCTCCACATGTTATACAGAAGACACTACACACAGTGGATTAAATCGTAGGATATCATGGTTTCTGCAAGTTTGGCAACTGCTCAAAAGAACATCAGACAGAAAGGCATTCAGTATCCTCTTCTTTAGCTAGACACTTAAATAGTTCACTTCAAAACTGCTGCTCCATTGAAAAGGATTCAAATAAAAAGACATTAGCGTATCACGTTTCTTTCCATGAGACGATCAAAGCGCTAGCTACACATAATTAGCATAACGCGCCTGTCAGTCAGATGTCTCCTCATCACACGATTCCTCTTACAATAAATTGGATAAATGAAGTACTTCCAAAGGGAAGTTGAATCCGTTTCAATCCCCACCGCCTCCCCATGACGGCTGGGTCTGAGGCCACGCTCTTGTTGATTTTAAATTGCTAGTGCTGTGTTGCCTCCAAAGTAAACACACCTCTTAGAACTTAATTTAGCAGGTTGGCTTGGCTTCATACCGTCGTAACATCATCGAAATTAGCCCGATAGAGGCTGTGAGATTTAAAACAGAACGAATCATATAACTGAATCGGGAAAACATTTGATTTTTATCGCGGTGTTGACAAGCGGGAGGCAAAGGGCACTAATTCAAAGGCTTTTGCAATTATTCGGCCAGATTTATTTTCATGTAAATAGTGTTTAGGTTTTAGATTAACAGTGCTGTAAGAAATGAACAAATCCAACTCTACTAATGTCCATTAATTCTAAAACACTTCTGCTTATCTTGGCTAAATCAGAAAGACGCTAACACTGTAAATTGGCGGTTTCTCAGATATGTGTTTGGAGTCCAGGATTCTGTGAGGTTTCTTTCTCCGTCTTTAGCATATTTATCAGCTAATAATCAGGTTTAGTAGGTGTTTCTGTGCAGGAAATGACTTTACTTTGTGCCACTAAATCAACAAAAATGTCTAGAATTGTCCAAAATTGATAGACTTCGACATAAAAGACTATAGAGAAGGTGCTCGAGAGCGATCATTGTCATAGCTTATCTCTCCGTCACATTAGAAAGACTGATAGATATGAGCTTTTCTACTTAAGCTATGATTTATCGTGTGGTAATGTGACGCTAGGAGGTGATTTAGTTAAAGGAAAAGCTCGAGAGTGTCATCAGGAGTGTTTTTGCTGTAGTGATGCTCGCCTTCATTCTTCATTCTCCTTCCCCCACGGACTTTGAACTGTTTTTTCCCTTTCTCTCCCTCTCTTTCTGTCTTTCTCTCTCTATTTTTACGACATTTCCAGCTTTCTGGGATAACTTCGGAGACATGACGAGCTCGACTCAACAGGATATGGCCAGGGAAGTGCGTGCCGTTATTGTTAGTGCCACCATGATTGGAAAATATTAAACAGACTAAATTTTAAAACTGTGCCTTTCTTCAGGTTTTTAAAGCATAGTACTTTGCTACGAGTCACTGCCAAAAAAGAAAAAAAGCCTCTCTGTAGACTCTGACTCATTTTCAACATCTTGTATTAGTCATATTTTGGCTGGTGTTTTTCGAGGTATTATGTTGGTAATGTTGATGTTGATCTATTTAGCTCTCAGTCATTCTCTCTCTCTCTCTCTCTCTCTCTCTCTCTGTACATTAAATGACCCTCATTTTTCTGAGCTGTGGATTGATGGGGTCCAAGAGTGCAGTTGTTTTCTCATGTTTTACATGACGACTTGTCTATGTCGGATAGCAGGTCCGCTGCCACCATCCATTAGTGTCTGTACAGTTCTCGTTGACCTTCCAGCGCTAGTATCTCAAACATATTTTTCTCAGTGAATGAAGATCTGTCCATTTCCCATGGAAAAGTTACATGCCAGAGTCCAAGAAAGCTGACTGGAGTCTAGGATCAAGACTTTAATCAAAGATGCTGTTGGAGGACTTGCTAAACAGAGCGATGAATTAGGTGTATCCGAGCGCAGTCTTAGAAGTTCAAGGGCACACTAAAAGGCATGTCTATGCTAGGAACTAAAGAGACTGGACACTGCTGAAAAAGTGCTTGACAGATTATGGGCAGTTTTTTCTTGTCACACAGCAGGTGATTATTTTATAAAATAACTCAAGTGACATGACCTGGGCAACACATCATTTGAGGACCGTGAACAAAAATGAAAATATGTCTAAAGTTTCTTTCTAAAAGAGTTCCTGGTGTGAGACCTGAGTGGAAGAAAACCTGTGAAATGAAACATGAAAAAAATTCCCGACTAAAGATTATGGGATCTTAAAAAGGTTCCTGACATAAACATACAGTATGGCTAAAGTTCGTTAAAAAAGTTCCTTTGTTGTATCAAATTATTGTACAAGTTTCTGTCAAAGTTGGAGGAAGTTCTTGATTTCTGAAAAGAAACATTTTAAAAGTGCCAGTGATTTTAAAAGTGCTACTGATGTGAAAACATGGCTAAAGACTCTGAAAAGGTTCCTGGGTTTTTGAAATCCTTTCATAATTTAAGTGAATATACCTGCAGTAGGGGGGCATGGTGGCTTAGTGGTTAGCATGTTCGCCTCACACCTCCAGGGTTGGGGGTTTGATTCCCGCCTCCACCTTGTGTGTGTGGAGTTTGCATGTTCTCCCCGTGCCTTGGGGGTTTCCTCCAGGTACTCCGGTTTCCTCCCCCGGTCCAAAGACATGCATGGTAGGTTGATTGGCATCTCTGGAAAATTGTCTGTAGTGTGTGTGTGTGTGTGAGTGAATGAGAGTGTGTGTGTGCCCTGCGATGGGTTGGCACTCCGTCCAGATACCTGAGATAGGCACAGGCTCCCCGTGACCCGAGAAGTTCGGATAAGCGCTAGAAAATGAATGAATGAATGAATACCTGCAGTAAATATTGTGATTTTCTGAATTCTGCAAAAGGATCTTGTGATAGAAATATGCCTCAGGTTTTAGCTGCTAAAAAAAGTTTTTTTCTTGTGGAAACATAGCCAAAAGTTTACTTTATTTTTAGCTCTTGAGTTCCCAGAAATGATAAAACTGTGCAAGACGTGCACCTACACCCCAGTGTAGGGGTCTTATTCACTTAGCATCACAGTGTTTTGTAGGTTTAAGCTAAGCATGCAGATTTAGCCGATTTGCTACTCAGGATACCACAACCCCAAGTTATTATTATTATTTGTTTGTTTTTACAGACTTTTCTTTCTTTATCTGTGCAGTTACTGTACATGCCAGAGACAAGGAGAACTGAGTAAGCTTTTTCTTGCTGGAAGATCCCGGTTTAGCTGATGGAGGACTTGCTAAGTACTGTAGCTGATGAATTAGGTGTGTCAGGGAGTAGCGTATGTAGTGTTTCAGGGAAAACAGTGTTTCTGTTACCATAGAAATGTGCTTAAAGGCAGTGGGTTACTAAAAGGGTTCATGGTGTCAAAAGTTATCGAAAATATTCCTGTAAATTTGTCACAAAGTCAAAGAAGAATTAAAATGCTGAAGGTCCTGGTTGGTCAAGAAGTAAAAGGGGCCTGGAGTAAAAGTATCAGAGAATTCAATGGGTCCCTGAAATGTGTGGGTTTCTCACAAGGTTCCTGTGACGATAATAGCTCTAAAGTTCCCTTTCGGAACTCGAGCTGCGTCGAAACGCTATGGGAACGCCCTCTGCGTGACCGCGCTCTGAACCACGTGTGTAATCTGACCAATAGGCTTTGGAGCGTGACGTCATCGGCGGGTGACGTCGCGTAAACAGGAAGCTACAAATGGCTGCGAGATGGACAAGACGCTAGCTTCTGCTCGTTCAGGTAAGCGCTGTTTTCTGATACTGTGTTTTTCTGATCGAGTGATGGCTAGCAGACAGAACTTCCAAAAGTGTGTTTTTCCATGTCCCCGTTTTATTACCGGGAAGGATTCGCACGATCGATGTGTTGTTTGCTTGGGAGTGGAACATGCACAATCGGCTCTCGAGGGAGTCAATTGCTCGCATTGCAGCCGCATGGCTATGCGCATGCTTCGCTACCAGAGAGCGCTCTTCGAGAAGAGCGCTCTCCCTCGCGGCTCCGGTCCCGCTCTTGCCGAGGCAAAGCGGCGCCGGCGCTCATGGGGCTCGCAGGCCAATTTAGCAGCGGGATTGGAGGCGGATGAGTCCTCTTCAGCCTCGTCTGCTGAATCGAGCTCCGGCTCTCGCGGAGAAGCAGGCCCGATGGCTGCTTCTTCTCCCGGTGCGAGCAGCACGGCATTACATGAGGAAGGAGAGCTGATGGATGCTAGCGAGCCCGTGGGCTCCTCACAGCCTGTGCTGTATGAGGAGCTCCTCGAGGTCGTGACACGAGCCGTAGCCAAACTGGATTTAGATTGGCCGGTGGAGCAGCAGAAGCAGCGCACACCCAGTAAGCTGGATGAGCGTTTCCTGCGCCCTGTTTCACTTCCTCGGCGCCAGAGCCTGCCATTTTTTCCCGATCTGCACGCCGAGGTGTCCAGATCCTGGAAAACCCCGTACTCTATGCGCACTTCGCTTAGTCACTCCTCGCTTTACGCGAATGTGGTTGGGGCTAAGGCGTGTGGCTACGGGGCAATTCCACGTGTGGAAGAAACGCTGGCTAGCTATCTCTCCCCTAACGTAGCATCGTCGCTAAAGGCTCCAGTTTTCCCTACTAAGCCGCTACGTGCTACGTCAGGCCGCGGACTGCCTCCACACCATGGGTGTGTTGAGTCATACCAGGCTGTGCTTCAGGATGTGCTTCAGAGCACGGCCCCCCTCCAGCGGGCACCTCCCTCCACTTCCGACCAAAGTCTCTGTACGGATGGGGGAGGCCCGCCGCCTCTCAGGAGGTCTCAACGGCCGCAGTACGTGGCTCCGGCCGTTCGGGTCATGGAGGCCGGTCTGTCTGCCCTGCCACAAGATGTGCTTCAGGGCGCAGCTTCCCTCCAGTGGTTCGCTCCCCACCTTTCCACCCGAAGGTTCGTTGTGGAGGGGGAGGGTCCGCCGCCTCTCGCAAGGCACCATCAGCTGCAGGGCTTTGCCCCAGCTGCTCTGAGTGGGTCAGAGGCCAGCCCTGAGGGGCTGGTTCCCCTGAGGAACTTTCTGACAGCTTGGGAGGAGCTGCCAGGAGTCTCCCGGTGGGCCATGCGGACCATAGAGGACGGCTACACGATTCAGTTCGCGTCCTCTCCTCCCCGTTTCAATGGGATGTGTCCCACCCTGGTGGGACCCGAGCAGGCTCTGGTCCTGGAACAAGAAGTGCACACACTGCTGAGGAAAGGAGCCATTGAGGTGGTCCCCCCCTCGGTTCGAGAGTCAGGCTTTTACAGCCCGTACTTCGTCGTTCCGAAGAAGGATGGCGGGTCGCGTCCCATTCTAGATCTACGCTCCTTGAACCGCTCTCTCAGGAGGCTCAGGTTCAGGATGCTCACCCTCAGGGAGGTCGTGGCTCAGATCAGGTCAGGGGACTGGTTCGTCACAATAGATCTGGAAGACGCGTACTTTCACGTTTCCATCCTTCCTGCACACAGGAGGTTCCTGAGGTTTGCTTTTGGGGGCGAAGCTTACCAATATCGGGTCCTCCCGTTCGGCCTAGCACTCTCGCCCCGCACCTTCACGAAATGCGTCGACGCAGCACTGACCCCGCTGCGGCTCCAGGGCATCCGCATTTTAAACTACCTCGACGACTGGCTGATTCTGGCTCAGTCGGAGTGCCAGGCATTACGTCATCGAGATGTCGTCCTCGCCTGCATGAAGGTGCTTGGGTTTCGGCTAAACGCCAGCAAAAGCGTGCTCTCTCCAGCACAGAGAACCACCTTTTTGGGCGTGATCTGGGACTCGGCCCGGATGCAGGCACGGTTGTCACCTGCTCGGGTCGAAGTCATCCTCACCTCAGTCAGGAGAGTGCGGGAAGGCCAGCCACTCACTATGAAGCGGTTCCAGAGGCTGCTAGGGCTCATGGCTGCGGCGTCCAGCGTAATCCCGCTCGGCCTCCTGCACATGAGGCCCCTCCAGTGGTGGCTCCGGGGCAGGGGGTTTTCTCTTAGGGGAAACCCATATCGTTCCATCAAGGTCTCGCGGCGTGCCCTTCGAAAACCGAACGTTTCTGTCCCAAGGCCCCGTTTTGGGGGCTCCATGTCGCCGCGTGACGCTAACGACGGACGCCTCCCTCACGGGGTGGGGTGCGGTCATGAGTGGCCACTCCGCCCAAAGTCTGTGGAGCGGCCCACGTCTCTCGTGGCACATAAATTGCCTGGAGATGATGGCGGTGTTTTTGGGGTTACAACACTTCCTCCCGGACCTGAGAGATCGCCATGTATTGGTCCGCACGGACAATACTGTGGTGGTCTCTTACATCAACCACCAAGGGGGCCTCCGATCTCGCCCTTTGTACAAGTTAGCACGGGCGGTCCTCTTGTGGTCTCGTGACAGACTCCTCTCTTTGAGGGCCATTTATATCCCGGCACGGTTGAATGTCAGAGCAGATGCCCTGTCGAGGCAGGGGCCGAGGCCTGGGGAATGGCGTCTCCACCCCAAGGTGGTGGAGTTCATATGGCGGAGGTTCTACAGAGCCCAGGTGGATCTGTTTGCGAAACCTCGCACTGTCCCCTCTGGTTCTCTCTCTCTCACCCAGCCCCGTTAGGTCTGGATGCCATGGTGCAGTCGTGGCCGAGGCTACGCCTGTACGCCTTTCCTCCGATTGCACTGCTCCCTGGAGTTCTGGAGAGAGTTCGCCGGGATGGAGTTCGTCTCCTCCTTGTAGCACCTCGATGGCCGGGCAAGCCATGGTTTGCGGATCTGGTGTCCCTACTCGAGGGCCCTCCGTGGGAAATTCCTCCCAGGAGGGATCTCCTCTCACAGGCGGGCGGAACCCTGGTGCACCCCCCACCCAGAGCTGTGGAGGCTGTGGCTGTGGCCCCTGAGGGGGCACAGTTCATAGCGGCTGGTCTCTCTACCGAGGTAGGAGAGACCCTTCTCCGCTCCAGAGCTTCCCCCATTTACAGCCCCCGAACAGGAGCGACAGAACCGACTGTGTCCAGTGCAAGCACTGGTCACTTACCTCCGCAGGACGAGTCCATGGAGAGAATCGGTGCAGCTGCTCGTCTGCTACGGCCCTAAAAGTAAGAGTTTCCTGGCCGCTGTGCAGACGTTGAGCAGATGGATAGCGGATGCGATTGTTGGCTCCCAAGCCCTCTGGCTTCCCCGCACCGTTCGGGGTCCGAGCTCACTCCATCCAGAGTGTGGCGGCCTCTACGGCCTGGTCCGCTGGAGTGGCACTCCAAGACATCTGTGACGCTGCGGGTTGGTCCACCCCGCTGACCTTTGTCGAGTTCTATGTCCTTGACCTCAGAGCCACCCCGGGCTCCTCTGTTCTACGTGCAGGTGCGGAGGCCCTCACTCTCTAAGCAGGGTCTGGTCAGTGTGGCGTGATTGGACACTCGTTCCCATAGCGTTTCGACGCAGCTCGAGTTCTGAAAGGGAACGTCTCTAGGTTACGACCGTAACCATAGTTCCCTGAGGAACTCCGTGCCACACTCCCTGCATCCCTGCGGCGCTTACCTTCTCTCACAGGAGCTAGCGTCTTGTCCATCTCGCAGCCATTTGTAGCTTCCTGTTTACGCGACGTCACCCGCCGATGACGTCACGCTCCAAAGCCTATTGGTCAGATTACACACGTGGTTCAGAGCGCGGTCACGCAGAGGGCGTTCCCATAGCGTTTCGACGCAGCGTCTCCTTCCTCAGGGAACTATGGTTACGGTCGTAACCTAGAGACGTTTCTGAACATTTTTTGTGGTGGATTCAGTGAAGCACTTTCATTCTGAACTTTGCATTATTATTCATCTGTGTATTAATAAGTGTAAGTCAGGGCTGTCAAGTGTCACGCATTGAGAGTGACAGTCACGCATTTTGTTCTTTTGTCAAGCTCTTCCGCCACACATCATACAGTATTTCTCATGCAGAAAAACTTTTTGACTATTTATCATATATTTAATAAGCCGCAGCACCCAAAATGTATCAGTCCACACCGCTGTCTCTATGGAACCGGGCAGGAATCAAGCGCGTCTCAGTTCTTAGTCGAGCCTGACACTTATCAGCCAATCAAAAAAAAAGAGGCTACACAACAGCCAATCAGAAAATAGCACTATCTGGGAAAGATTTAACGCAACAACCAATAAACAACAAAAAAATTCATTAGCAAGGGTATCAACACGAAACAGTTTGTCTCTGGACGGGACATTGTCCTCAATCATGACCCTAAAAATGTCTGGGCTTGAGCTGAACTGTTTTAAATGGGAGCAACATTACACATGATAAAGGAGTCCAAAAAGGCAACAAACACTTAAAATAAACACCACCAGTCATAATCTCTCTCTTTCTCCCACACACACAAACACACACATACACACCCACACACACACACACACACATTAATAAATGTAAATTAAAAAATACTTTGTATTTGGTTAAAATGTGGTCAGTGATCATTACCAAACACAACAACTATACAATTATTGATTTTTATTTATTTGTTTGTTTGTTAACAATTGTCACGCTTGCCTGTCTTCAAAACTTCGGAGCCCTGAATAAGTGTAAGTAGTCTCTATGAGGCAAAACAATTCTGCAGTGCTTAAGACAACACACTTGTTAGTAGTGGAAATGTGTTGGATTTTTTGACACTGTCTGGAAAATCAGTGATTAGCTAACATATCCCAAACCAGCCCTGTTTAGCAAAAAAAGCTCAGTAGGGAAAGTTTCAGGCCAAATTTGACATATTAAAAGTAGCTAGAGATAAAACAGTTGACTCTGTGTAATATGTTCCTCTCGCAGACCCAGTGAAATAAAGAACCTGGCGTTTGTTCACTACATATTATAGAGCCTGGACAATTTTATTTGTTAACTCTGTGAACAAAAACATTCCTGTGGTTTTCCTGGGATGAAGAAAACAGGCCTAAAGCTCCGGTGTTCTTGAAAAGGTTCTCTCTACTCCATCTCAAACTTACATTTTCTTGACAACTGTTATTTGTAGGCGTTTGGGATACAGCTCGAATCTGAAATTTTGTAAACAAGCCAAGCTATTAACCCCTCATTTATCAGCGCATAGTGACACCGCTCTGGCAGGGAAACTCTCCACATGTTAGACTTGTGTTCATCCAGATGTCACAGAAGTCACATGGAGAATACCATGACACAAAAATGCCTGTTTTTGTCATGCAAAAATGTTCATGCACCATCACGCTTAAAGACATGATTGATGTGATTGCTATCTAATTGACCTGGGAAAAAAATGAGAGAAAACGCAACAAAGAGAGACTGGCGACAAAGATGAGACAAACAAATGACCATACACGGTTCTATATATGTATAAGGAGTCAGATTTGTTATGCAGCTCTGTGAAAATTGTGTTCACTTGTGTTCTGGTTACTATCAGATGACACGCTGCTTTTCTGAATAGAAATTAGTCTGATGGGACATTGAGTTTGGGTGAATGCTGAAATGTTGGCTTTGGAAACTACAGCAAGTCCAGGATTAAAAAGGCCATATTGTCTTTTTTCCCCCAATCAATCTCTGTCATGGTTTTGTATAGCTTTTGACAAGTAAATAGGATTATATTTCATGAGCAGGGTGGCTTCATGGTTAGCATGTTTGCCTCATACCTACAGGCATGGGGGTTAGATATCCGCCTCTGCCCAGTGTGTGCGGAGTTTGGTTGTTCTAATTGGGCTTTGGTGGTTTCCTCAGGGTACTCAGGTTTCCTCCACTGTCTAAATGTGGGTTGTAGTCTGATTGTAGTTGTGTTGTAGGCTAATCTGTCCATGGTTTGGGTGTGATTGTGCCCAACAAATGGTTGGCACCCCATCCAGGGTGTCCACTGCCTCGTACCCAAAAAAAGGCGTCAGGCATCTCTTCCTGGAAGACGGTCAGGAAGGATGACCGTTAAGAGTGAGTGCCTGGGTAAAGAGGGGGTTATTCGGAGAAGCAATGAATGGCCAAATGTAACTCTCTCCATGATGCTATCATCACCATGCTTCACTAGGGATGGTGGTCTCAGGATAATAAGCACTGTGGCTTGGGACACGATGTAGCTTAGGAGGCTGTCCACCAAAGGTTGTGTGGGAGAGTAAAGAAAAGAACCAAAGGGAAAAAGCTGGAAAGATCCACAGATCAGATCTCAAGATGGTTTACATGACAACTGTAGCATGTACCCAAAGTCAGGGTTCTTTGCATTTCACCCAAATGTAGGGCTTTGTATCATGGTTAACAGGTTCAATCACCCTGAATGCACCATACCCATTGTGAAGCATGGTAGTGTTAGCATCATGTAAAGGCGATGCTTTTCATCAGCAGGAACTAGGAAACAAATAAGGGAGAAAAATCCTAGAAGAAAAAAGACTGTTGCAGTCTGCAAAAGACTTGAGACCGGGTCTAAGGTTTACCTTACAACACGACCATGACAATAAGCATTCTCCCAAAGTGACAGTGGAACCAAGAACCTGAATGTGTGCATGACCAAAGCTCAGATGTAAATCTGAATGAGAATCTTAAAATGTAACTGAAAATACTTTAAAAATTTTTTGGTTGTATTCCAAAATGTGGAAATGTTTACATGGATATGGTGCTTATGCAAGATACTGACATTTGTCTAATTATTATATACTGTAGTGTGTGAGGTTGATAGACTGTTAGGTTGCTAAATTGTCTTTAGCCAGATCAGATCAGTGATCTGCGCCATGAATAGTGAAGTACAAATTTTAGCCAAGCCTGATGTAATTAGGGACATTAGAGGTCATATGTTTGTGAGGGCAGCAGAAAGTTCCAGTATAGAAAGCAGAACCGTTATAAAGGAGAGTACAAATATAAATATGGTACATGCACTCAGCAGACCTCTTAACCTACACAGTCAAGCATATATCCAATTAGACAGTCATGTGGAAAGAAACACAGTGCATAAAATCATGAAGATACTTGTCAAGAGCTTCAGTAAATATTCACATGAAACATCAGAATGGGAAAAATCTGATCCCATTGACATTGACAGTGGCATGATGGGAGTGGTTTAAATATTTCAGAAACTGCTGATCTCATGAGATTTCCATGTACAACAGCAAGCAGAAATCATCTACTAAGCATCTGAATTACAGGTTCTGTCATAAAACTGCATGCTGTGTCTGTCTTGGAGTTTTCAGTAATTGCTTTTGCTAGTTTATCTCAACTGTGTGTTGTTGGTACTGTGTCCTACCCAATCATCAGATGTCTCTGTATCTATTTTTGTGTCCTTATTTTTCAAGTATACAAATTTTTATGCAAAGTCTAGTGGCAGAGATATCATTTTAAGCAGAAAAGAGTAATTTTATCATAAAGCAAGCAAAGCTCAGTGGCACAAATCAAGCATCGCGTTAGTTCAGGCAGGTCATGTCGTCAAGCTGCATCAGCTCATAATCAACTGTTCATGACGCGCACCAATCCGGTTATGACATCCATATTATCCAACCCTTTAAATTCCCATTCACTGAGCAGCTTTCTATCGCATCGCTGCTGCCGCGATTTAAACTCCTCCTCCAACCCCGACTCCACCCAGCCGGAACCCATGTTTGTTGTACCAATTTACGTTATAAATCTTCATCACGTATTAGTTTTTTTCTCTCTCTGTCCCTCTCTACTTCAATTATTTATTTATTTTCAAAACATGTAAGTGAGCATATTAATACTATGCATGATTAATGGTTCTGTTATACGGGGGGTCTATTCTATTTTCTAGTTGCTGCTCTCCCTGCTCTGTCCATGCATGCGCTCAGACGGGCGCGTGGATTTTTGCCCAGAACAGAACCATACCGCCAACACTAACTGTATGCTATCACCTAATAAATGCTCATTTGACAAAGTGGTCCTGACTGAAACAGGGTTTGTTGAGTGAAAGGTCAGGGGTTCAAAACCCAGTGCCACCAAGCTGCCACCTTTGGTCCCTTGAGCAAAGCCCTTAACCCTCTCTGCACCAGGGGCACTGTATCATAGTTCTCTGTTCTCTGACTTCCTAAGCTACGATATAAGAATTAAATATGTGTGACAAATACACATTTTTTCTTTTTCTTCTACAAACAGTTAGGTTTCCTTTGGGTTCTCTGGTTTCTTACCACCTGCCAAAATGCTAGTGTTTGGATTGTCTATGGTAAATTGTTAACGTATGTGCAAGGTGTCCCTCCAGGGTGTATTCCCACCTTGCGTCCAGTGTCCGAAGATCCCCATGTCCCAGACCAAGCTGAAGATAAATGAATGAATAAACAGCCATCAGATTTGTGATCGTGAGACTTGGCTGGCTTTACGGTTGTTAAAGAATGCTAAGAGATTTGTCTTCCATGAGTAAATTAAATCATTCGTAGTGAACTAAGATGCATGAGAATGATTTTTTTATTCTTTATAGAGCTGATGCTGGAAACCCTCTTTTTCATCCAGCTGTCTCGGTCTCTGTAAACATGACTGTATGTTAAATTATGCATAAATAACTGATCATTTGATTTAATGAAATATCGACTATATTTTATGTTATCTTATTATTCTCTGTTGTTATTTCCTCTTTCGTCTGCGATTGTACTTTCAGGTCAGGACTAAATCTTCTTAGAGACAGGGAGGTTTTTCCGTGTTTGGACATAGAATTTTGAGGAGTGTGTGTTTTGACTTTCCTTTGCATGATCTATGGCACGTTTTCCCCTTCTTCTCTGCCGTACCCTGGGGCTGTCGGGAATGAAAAGATTCATCATGCTGCCCAGGTTGGGATCACATGACCTCTAACCTGAGCATGCTCTGTCTGGGTGTCACCCGTCGACCCACTGTTTCAAATAATCTCGTTTATTTTGGGTGTTACGTTTGCGAAGTTTTATTTATTGAACATGAATATTGTAAGGGAGAAAAAATCTCTAGGAGGACTGATGAAATTAAATTACTTTTATTACTCTAAAGTCGGTTGTTATTTGAACTGTTTCTCCTCTTGTGCCACCTCTTGTAACCACCAACAATTAGAGTTTTGCTTTAGATTAGTTTTGTCTTTAATATAGCACTGAGTAATGATGGAATAATTTGTTTTAAATGTATACTAGCATAACATTATTACTTATTGTCTCTGGTAGTGAATTTAAACTCTTGGACCCTACCCCAGAGAAAAATTGCTAATATCGGCTCCCCAGGCACTACTAAAGGTCCACAGATCTGTGTGTGGGATGATTTATCCACTGTGTAATTGCTCTTGCAGGAGACTAAATGTCCCCACAGAGATAAGGGGACCACAAAACGAGACCCTTGCCGAGAGCTCATGGTTGCAAGCGCCTCCAAAAATAACTTCCCCTTAATCCACGGGAGGCAAAAATGTAAAAACACAGCAGGTTGTTTTCTTCTGCAAGGGGGTCTACAGTTATATGGCTATAGGATTAATAGCTAGTGTATTGGAGTGTACAGTACAAGCGCTTTTATGTATCTTGTGCTGGACTATTGGTTCTGTTATGAACTGTGAAATTGACTTGCCTTGAAAGGCCTGTCATGGACAAAACTGTTAAGTGTTTTAGTTCAAGGTCAATATAAAGCATGTATAAAACCATTTAAATGATCTTCTGTGTCTTGGACCCTTTCTAAATGCTTTACCACAAAGTATAACAGGATGAAATGATTATTTTTTTTGCAAGATGTTAGCATATATTTTGGCACTGATCTTGCACTCCAAATTTCAACCTTGCTTCAGAGAAAGACCAAATATGTGCAGTTTGTTTTTCTTGCCCCATATATAGTTCAATCAAGAATTTCACCCAGAATCTTTTCCTCTAAATGCAGTGCCTTGAATATGGAACTGAAATGGATCTAATAGTCATGAATCTACACAAACGCAACGTGTCATACTGAAATGAATTTTATACTTTAACATGATGCTACATAAGAATATTATCAACACAGGTTCAGGTTTCCACCAAATGTAGCGTTTATGGTGATGAGGCTAGCTTTTTTATTATTATTATTATTATTATTTTTATTTAGGGGTAATTTTGCAAACTATATTGATTTTTCTCCTCAATTGAGTGGGGAGAAATTCCTCTACAATACCTCTCACAGTGTTAAATCAGAAGAACTTCAGAAGGACACATTTGGCTGAGCGAGCCAAGTAAATGTCCAGATGTTTAGAGGTTTTTCAACCTTGGCAGGACATCATCTGAAGTGGTCAGCTTGACGGTCTGTTCCAAACACTCTGATATGTGCAGAACGATGTAATCCAGACGTATGTTGAAATATCTAGGCATCTTTATGTTTTTCTTCATTGTTGTCATAAACCAACAAAGGCTGGGTGGGCTGCTTTATTTAAAAGTATCTTAGTTTCTAAAGTAAATATGCACTCTTTGAATACTCTGATATAGATATAGGTATAGTGCACAATTTTACTCACTTGCTATTTATTAGTTTATAAATATGTTCTAGATCAAAGACATTTGTGGATTTTTTTTATATGTTGGACATTTCTAACATCGTCATTTGTTCTGTAATCTACAGTAATATTCTGCCAGCAAACATGCTAAACTTCCTGCAATATTCTGCAATATGTATTGAGTATACGTGTGACCAAATAATCAGTAGAAAAGAAAACCTTGTGCTTTTATACTTTTTGTAGCTGGCTTATCAACCACTAGCTAGTTATGGCTAGCAAGAATCAGCACACTCAGATTGGCAGCTAGCTGCTAGGTAGCACAGTACAAATTTCAGTTCAATATACTGTATATTCAGAAAGAAAACAAATCTGAACAATATTAAAAAAAGGAAAATATTTAAGTGAATTGAAATGAGGTGAAGACAGGAAAGTATCAGAAATCGTAAAAATCGAAATCTTAAAATCGTAAAAATCTAAGATCCCTTTGTCTATTTCAATAACTAACACTGGTTCCCATTATTTGACATCACTTATCGCTTTAAAGATGGCTGCTGAAAAGTGATTGCTAATTTCTCAAACACTGATTTAGCTAGCTACAAATTTAGATCAATTAACATTAGTCATGTTGTAATTTCAGTTATCTTGCTAGGCTAAATGCTAACATGCTATCATTAAACACAATACAACAAAAGAAGAAATGTGTAAGAGAGTATCATTGTAATAACTGGATTCAGAAGTTTTGCTAACTTTATTAATGGCTAAAGTTATCTGGTGATGTGGGCCTCTTGTATGATTAGCCTGACAAAACATAGATTTGTTTATACATTTAGTTAATTTAGAGAAGTAGCAATAGTGTCTTTTATAGTTCAGTTTAGTCTTGTGACCTCAGTGGCCACCAATTTGTTTAAGTTCTTTACAAAGGAACATTTATGTGTAGCAAAAGATTTATAGCCCAAATGACTGAACACATACGTAAACTTGAGATGTTAATCTATTAAAATAAAAAATGATCACATGAATAATGTTCAACCTTTCAGGTAATAGGAAGCTCCTGGGTTTGCATAAGAAAAACAGGACGGCCTTCGGCTGGTGACGAATCGTCTCGTTAAAATCTCATCAGTAAGGACTCGGAGGCTAAATCAAACCATCTCGCTCTGTTCACCTTCGCTCTCTCTCTCTCTTTCTCTCCTTTGTTACTTCTTGTCAACCTGTGGTTCTTTTTTATTTGAAGTAGTCCATGAACTGAAATGTGAATACAGAGCAAAAAATGCCTCATGGTAGAGCTGTGACTTCCCCTTGCCCTCTCTGGGTTAAGGCAACATCAAGAACTGGAACATTCCGGATCTGTTTACAGTTACGTTAGGTGAAGCTGCTGTTTGTTGGACCTGAGGGATCTGCCGGAGCAGTAGCTGTACTTTTCTTCACTTCACTAAGAGTAGACAAAGCCCCAGTGAGTGTAAAGTGTCTGGGATTGGATGGTGGAGTTTGGGATATTGGATACTCTAAATAGTATTGTATTGCAGAGTGGAGTCTAAATTGAACAATAAACAATGATTTTAAAAAAAATCCTAAAATATTTTGCATTATTTTTTGTGTGAACATCTGAGGAACTTCAAATTTTAACCCATGTCCTGTTTGTTCCTCACACACTGTATTCTATGTTGTGATAGCAAACGTTATTAACTAGCTTCTTATAAAGCTACAATTTTGTGAGAAACTTTATCAATCCTTTTTCTTGATTTTCTGAGATTTTGTCATGGTTTTTGTTTTGAATTCACTCAATTTGATTTTTGTTTCTGGTCTCAACCTCAGTACTGTCATTAGTTGACTACCCTAATGTGTTCACCTGTATTGTGTTGCACTTTTTTATCAGTTTGTTTTGGCCCTCCTAGCATCATGGACCTTATTGTTCATATTGTTTTTCATAGTTAACATGCTAGGTTCCATATTTATATCATAGACCTTTTTATATCCTTTAAAAATATAGTGTGATGGGTTTTCTTCACTGTTTTCACAGATTTAGACAATGATACGCTGACTTTCTTTAATAAATACAATGCTTTAATCACAACAGGAAAATTGAATGCAACTTCATTTTTAAAAATAAATATATGACACAACAAATCTAGCTCGAAAATATAACATTGTGCTTTTGCATTTTTAGTACAAATACTATTTATTCACCTGCTAGTCATAACTTGATAACGCTGTCTGAATCAACACACTTGGATTCATCAGTTTAGCCATTGGTGGTTTGATGCTACAGTAGCTTATGCTGCACAACCCTACTAACTAAGTTTAAGACCGATATCAAGGTTATATTAAGGTTCTTATATATTAAGGTTCATAGAACAAAAAAAGTGTAAAGATAATACACTTGATAACAACCATATGCTAATTTTCCCTAACTAGCTAGCAGGCTATTAACTCACAGCTAAATTTGATGCAGTAGTCTGAAGAGTGTTTGCTAGTTTGTTATGACAGATTAAACAGAAACTCATGGTTTTTGACCAACACATGGATTTATTTGGTCCGAAGTCTGGAAACTATTTGTATCCATGAAGCTATCCAGTGAGATAATGGGTTATGGAATTTCTCTCAAAGACACAGCGGTCCAACCTTCTCCTCTTGCAAAATTGATGTTACCCACCCGCTTGAGAAATTTCACTTGGCTCAATTCCTAAATAGCTTTTTGTAAAGAGCGTTGACACTGTGATCTTGCTTCTGAAAATAATGATTCATTTTACAATTTAGTAGCTCTGAGACTTTGTTTTAATCAAAGTTTTTAGTGTTTAATATTGTATACAGTTAGAAAATAATTCTAATCACCTGTCCGTTGGTTACTGATTGAATTCCTAATCATAGGAAATACCAGAACTCTGAGGTCAGATCTGTGGCATAGTCATGGTGCACATGGAGGAAGTGTCAGAGGAAGCTATATTATATGGTGAATGTTTTCCGGTTTGTACTGGAAGGATACAGGGGATTATAGTGATCCATGCCAAATGAGTTACTGTGCATTAAAGATTCGTTCCTGTGTCTAATCAAAGAAACGTGTAGACAAGTGCTTTTTTTGTTCTTATGCCAGTTACCGCTCTTATTCAATGAGAGGCAAACAAAGGCCCAGTGAGACTACAATAAAGTGTCTGGGATTGGATCTTGGAGTTTGGGAGTTATTAAAGAATATGTGAAAATTCTGAATAATGAAAGAGGTAATAGTCGATATTAATGTAATCTCTTTAATTAATGTTTTTTTTCCTAGAGTATGCTGTCCATTCCATCGATCCTTTCTCTCGGGTGGCTGCAAGATCTCGTGACCGTTCAGGATCCCATTGACATACAGTAGATGTCTAAAAATAAGCGAGCTAAGAATGTTAGCTGATATCGCAGAAAAAAATTGAGTTTGAATTAAGTTTGAGGTCACAATTGTGCATAACTAAGACATGCTGATTTCAACAAACTCCACCCCACTTGTTTTAACTCTCGCATGAATTCTGCACAGAGCTTCAGTTTGCACTTACGTCTGATGCCTGAATATTTATTCCAGTCTATTCACGTACAAGCTATCAAGATATTAACAAGCTACCAAATAAGGTACAATAGGCAGTGGTCTCTGTGATGTGTATATGCATTTTCTCAATAATCCCTACTCTATAAATCCTCTATAAATCCTCTCCTAGCTTCTTCTGGGTTTTGGGAATGATCTTATCCTTAGGTGTGGATCTTCTTGTTGGGTTCTCACAGTCAAACATGTACAGAAGGAGGTTACAAATTTCAAGTCTGTGTGAACAATTGACCGTGAGTCAGACTTCACAACAGTTGGATTTGCAGGTCTGTCTGGTTCCTTTTAGTGCTCAGGTGCCGGTTTAATGTCTATGAAATGTCTCTGAATCACTCGATATGGCCTTGAGGTCTTTCGGACCGACTTAGCAGTGCTGTGATCAGGAGCGTGTGGTTCACTTCCTGTACTGATTCAGACTACATACTGGGCATGGAGAATGAGAGAGGGAGAGAGAGTGCTTGATTTCACTCAGAGAGGTCATTAGACTGGATATCATCAAGCCTGTGTGTGTGTGTGTGTGTGTGTGTGTGTGTGTGTGTGTGTGTGTGTGTGTGTGTGTGTGTGTGTGTGTGTGGAGTAATTAGAGTCTGGATTTAGACAGATGGGAGAGCGAAATGGGAGGTCTCGGGGTCGATTTCAACATGTTCGTCTCCTCAGAGCTGCTCAATTATTCTAGAAATGAAATCCCTGCACGATTATTAGCCTTGCCGACTCGGGAGTCGTCTTCATGAGCTTATCAGGCGGACTCTAATCGCTTTAGAAAGCATTTGTTTCCCTGCACGAGTGTTGAGTCCTATTTAACATGCTCCGATTCGTACAGTAACAGGAAACCTACTGTAACACTAGGCACTGAACCCTAATTAAGCACTGAACCCTGTGTTTAATTTTTTAAAAGATCCATTCTGATTTTAGCTACCTGATGATCAGTATGAGGTCTGGAGATTTTTACTGGGAATTCTGAGGGGAAAAAAAGATATTTGTAGATGTGTGCCTTGACTTGTCCGATACTGTAACATTGATTACAGTGATGCATGTGGTGTGCAGTTACTGGTAGCTTGGATCTTATTGGAATCACTCGTACTGTACAAGAGTTTCTAGGGGTTTCTTTTTAATGTGACTGTTTTAAAAGATTAATTATGGAACTACCCGGTTCATCCTGATGGCCTTCTTCTGGTTGGGGTCTTATCACTTGGCATCACATGGACAGCCTGGCGATACATAGGATTGTGTAGATTAGAAACCCTGGAGAAACCGTCTCTATGCGTTCTAAGTAGTTCTATGTGAACAGTTTTCTCTCAGGTCCCCCGACAGTGACTATATAGTCCACAGTTATAAAAGAGAAATTATTTATAATCACAGTCTCTGGTGTCACCCAGATGGCGATGGGTTCCCATATCATGTCAGTAAGTTTTTCCTCACCACTATCACCTCTTGCTCACTCATAAGGGATGAATTTAAAATTAATAATTAGAATGTATATATTTATGGAAGTAGGGGGCACGGTGGCTTAGTGGTTAGCATGTTCGCCTCACACCTCCAATTTTGGGGGTTCGATTCCCGCCTCCGCCTTGTGTGTGTGCAGTTTGCATGTTCTCCCCGTGCCTCGGGGGTTTCCCCCGGGTACTCCGGTTTCCTCCCCCGGTCCAAAGACATGCATAGTAGGTTGATTGACATCTCTGGAAAATTGTTTGTAGTGTGTGAGTGAATGAGTGTGTGTGTGTGTGCCATGCGATGGGTTGGCACTCCGTCCAGGGTGTATCCTGCCTCGATGCCCGATGACGCCTGAGATAGGCACAGGCTCCTCGTGACCCGAGAAGTTCGGATAAGCGGTAGAAAATGAATTTGTTTTAAAGAGGCTACACAAATAAAACTGAATGGAACTGAATAATAAAAAATCTGAGAAAACTTGAAAAAAAAAACATCTAAAATATTTATGTAAAATAATCATGGATTTGTATGTTTATAGGTAATAAAAATGTATGAATTTTACATTTATTATTAAAGTAAATACCTACAGCTTATGCCATTAGCCATTATTCAATGCCTTTTTTCTAATGTTAATGTAAATCTATTAATAAAATTAATATGCATAATCAATTTTATGATTTTTTATTTTTTTTAATTCTTTTGAAATAACCGAATTAATCGGGAATTTGACACTATGACATTTTGTGTTAAAAGTGGTATCACTGCAGGAAGTTTTCTTGAAAAACAAAATCTTTTCCTAAAAAAAAATATTTTCATAAAATGACAATAAAGTTTGTTGATTATTGTATGAATATTTTATGAATTACATAAATATGTATATACACATTTATTTTGTTTTATTGTTATTTTTATTCGTATTAGTATTCTATATATATTTTCTTTTATATATTGAATTGAACTTTTATATTTTTATTTCAAAACAAGAAATAAATCATTCCTTCTATGAAAGGCATTTTTTGTTAAATGGTAGTGTTCTTAGCTATTACACACGTTATTTTAAATTTATTTGAACAAACTTAATTTTATGAAAAAAATTCAGCATAATTTTATAGATTAATTTTGTGTATTGTTTTTAAAATTTTGAAAAACTAAAATTGGTAAAAATGTTACTTTTCTCTTATTAGCTAAAGGTTATTGGAACAACATCAGCTAATAAAATAAAATAAAATACCACAAAATAACAAAACAAAATTTAGTTAAGAAAACTACAGACACAGAATTTGACCTTTAACTATAATCCTGTGGAAATTGTGGAAATTTTCATATAGTTCTTTTTTACCATAAATAAAACAAAGGCAACGCATTTGATTTTGTTTTCATTTTTAATAACTTTAATGAAAAAAGTGACTAAATAGATTCATCTCAATACATTATTACAAACAGTGAGCTTATAGAAATATAACCATAAGAAAATAATAAATCCTACATGGAGATCCCTATGCAGAGAGCTGCCTCATAGAGTCTACTTCACATTCGATAGCACCTTATCGCTTTTTTGCATCACGGCTGGAAAACCATGTGGGAATGTTCGCAGGTTCGGAAATGAATTCTTGCATCTCATCATTTTTCCACAGGTGACGGTCCAATCCATGTTAGTTTTAATAGAACTACATCTACACATTCAGGTTAGCTGATGAGAGAGAACCTTCACAGACATTCAGTTCACAGAATAAAACAAAATTCCTGAAAAAAAAAAGTTGATGCGTGTGTATTTCAGTAACGTCAAGTTTTTCTTTAGAAGAATAAAGATTTGAGAACATTAGGCCTCGTTTGTCAATCTGCCTGGAGAACAAATTTATCCGTAAACCTGTAAATTTTGTTCAATCTGAGAACAAGGTTGTAGCCCCCAAGAGTTCATGAGTTTTACATAATTTAATTGTTAAAATTATCTTTACATAGAATCGGTATTGTGAACTTTGATTTTGTTTTATTTGCGATGATTCACTGTGAAATTTTATACGGATTAGACGACAATGTTTAAATCGCTAATTAAATCGCTAATTTCAAAAACACACCAAATTTCCAAATATTTTGGAAAAATTGGCTCAGCTGCATCATTAGAAATGTTTAGGCGCTGCTTTTTTTTTTTTTTAAATTAACTATTTTGAAGTTTTTGTACAATTTATCTTAAGATTGATAACTGAGACCTAGTGTTATCTGCTGAAATGTGCTCTGTAATAAATAACGGCTTTCTCCAACTGCTGAACATTTGTAAAGGCTTCTTTTTCAAAGGCAAAAAAATCTATAAATTTCAGTACATTTTCTAAATTTTAAGTTTCTGCACATGGGAATGAATCACGAATTTAGTCATTTCTACTGTGAGACTGTTGAAGTCTCTAAAAAGTGAGTTAATTACAAAAAAAACAAAACAAAACAAAATAAAACTCCTACACCTAGATAACTATATTGTTTGAATTTACTTTAAGTTAAAAGGAATTGTAAATCCAATTCCTAAAACTTTGTTATATGGAAGTCGAGTAAAAATTAAATAATATAAATTAATTTGATGCTTTTAGTTGCAATAATTAAAAATGACCGTTTATATAGTTAGATATTTTATTTATCTTTTATTAGACATTTTTTGGGGATATATGTGGACGCCTCAGGAACAACGGCTTCTAAAAAAACCTAATAAATGTAGTAAAGAGCTTTTATAGCAGACACACTTTCCTTCTAAAATTTTTCATGTTTTACGGTTCAGTCCCTACAGGAAACAGCAGTTTTAATAGTCCTATTTTGTGTGTTTTAAATTTTTTTTAATTATTTTATAAAAGTAAAGTGAAATTCAACGTACAGCAGTGAAGTGCTTATTGTAGTGTCCTGATAAAAAACACGTTTCATTCCCTCGGAAATCATATCCACATGTTATTATTATCCCGTTACAATTACACGGTTAATAAGCTGGGCTTTAGGAGTTGCTCGTCATCTGGCGCAATTGCGGCTGTTATTCTGGAAACGTGTGATTAGATTTTTTTTTGGGGGGGGGGGGGTAATTTTTGTTCCCTCATGAGTTGTATGATTCCATATAACAAAACGTCCCCCGTAGGTTCTCTTTTACGAAAATAAACTGTATTTAAAGTGAGATAATTCTTGTAAATAGTAAATCAGCACTAAATATGTTCATAATCATGGAAGCCTCTTGACATGATACGATGCCAAATGTTACATCATCACCTGATTCTCTGACTATTTACAGGTTGAGAATCAGATGTTTGGTCCATAATTATGATGTATTTGTTATACAATACATGGTCAAAGTAAAAAGTTGGATCAATAAAAAAAGTTCATTAAAATCATTTCATTATTTTGATGGATTTTTTGTGTGGTAAACCCACCCACCACCCACCCCCATATTTTTTAATCCTATTCCTCTAACTCTTTTTAATTCTATTTCCACAAAGGATTGAAATTTGTCTCCGTTTACTGATCCAACCCTTTACGACAAAACCACAATCCTACATCATGATCAGGTGTGCAAACACAACAGAAGAACACGTCTGGCTGGAAGGAGATTAGGAGATACGTATATAATATTTCATGAGCACAGGATTTGGAAATAATGATAATAATAATAATAAAACTAGCAGCTGCCAATAGAGATTGCATTGATGTGAAAGTTACATTATTGAAAAAAAAAGAAAAAAAAACAAACAAACTATGTCTTCTTTTAAGCAAATATATAATGCTAACACGTTCTAGGAAGCCAGTTATGTCATAATAATTCATTGTAAGCATGTTTACAAGTCAAGAAAGTTTCTTATAACATGTTTTGCTACGCAAACAATGTTTTTCTCACATAATTTATCTGATTTATAATTTATCTAAAACATGATTTCTATACTAACAGCTTCCATGTGGTAAAGTATATTGGAAATACCTCACGCCGTTTATTGAAAATCTAATGGAAGGATCCGGGTGTCAGCACTTTTAACAGCAAGTGTTACACATGATGCTACCAAATCCAAGAATTCTACTGATTCGTTAACGTGAATACGGCCTCATAGAAAATGTTAGCAAAAAAAAAAAATTATGTCTGTGCAGGGAAGATCATCCTGTGACTCTAAAAGAAAGAAAAACTAGAATCTTACTGTACTGAAGTCACTGAAAGTGTCGTCGTGATTCATTTCCTCATAAAAGATTTCCCTTATTAACTGTCTTAAGCGAGCAGATTCCTGTGCCTTGTGTGGTTTTTAGCTTGTAGTTGCTTTTTTTTAGAGCTAAGAGAGCTAGTGTTGCTAACATATACTGTAGTTAGCAGAGTTTAGCTGAATAACTAAATCAAAGCTTTGCCTTCAAACTGTAAGCCACTTGAGCCACATGGTGGTCTGGGTGACTCTTTTTTTTTTTTTCAAAAACTTTCTCTAAGTCTGGATGCTGAATGACGAATGATGATCTACACACGATGCTAAACTGGTAGCTATACACACTTTGTGTTAGCTACATTAGCATCATACTGTGGCTTCCTGGAAAAAAAAACATTTAATTTTTGTTCAATCTGGTTTAAGTTTTAAGTGTAACTGCTACCCAGTTTTGTTTTGTTTTTCCTTCTTAATTCACCATGACACTTATCAGCAACTTCTGGAAAAAAAAAAGGCACAAAGCGAATGCATACAGAAAACACACAAAAATATTTGTATCCATATTCAGCCATTCAGTTCAGTTCAGTATACAGACCTGCAGAAACCCGAAATCTCACAATGGCAAAATGGTGCAGTGTGTGTGTGTGTCTGGTGGGTTTCTGGTGCAGGAATAAAGGCATTCATAGGCGAAGTGCTGTTTGTGCAAGCAGTCCACACAGGGACAGATGGTGCGTGTGTGTGTGTGTGTATGTGTGTTTGTGTGGGAGGGAGGTGTGTACATGCAATACAGAGGTCAGAGTCACGGGCCGGCCTCTTACACCAACCGCCGCCTTTAGTTTTCATTTTGTCTTGTCTTTTTTATCCTGCAATAAACAGAGAGAGAGATGTGAGTGTGAAGCAATTGAGTTTATAAACTGTAATAATATACTCAGTTAATGTGCTGTTATTGGGGAAAAATCTGTTTAATGACTCCCATGTGAACAGAAACAATTGTACATAAATTCAAATTCAGTTGTTCTGTAAAACACACAAACACACACACACACACACACACACACACACACACACACACACACACACACACACACACACACACATTAATGTCTTATCTAGTGAAACTCTTTATTAAAGTCACATTACTGTAATTTAATTTACATTATGTGTGTGTGTGTGAGTGTGTGTGTGTGTGTGTGTGTAACTGGGGGAATTTGAAAACATCATCTAAATATATTTATTTCAGTTGTTTAATCAGAGACGGCGCTTAGGGAAGTTTTTACTACTCTGACTTTGCTCCTCGCTCCACGGGAGACTCATAACACCAAACCGCTGCCTCATTACAGCTATTAACATGGCAGAAACGATTATATAGCGGGCAAGATGTCTGCGTTTTACACCTTTGAATCAGAGTTTTCCAACCAGGTGTTTGTGTGGATAATGAACGTACACAATGAAGAACGAGCCTTAAGGCGAAATCTAGTTAAAAATCATTTGTAACACATAGCTAATGTAACGGCTAAATGTATGCTGCATGGTCTAAATCGTGGATGCATCCACCGTCCATTTGAAATGTGGATCGTAAAAAGTTTTTTGAATTACACGTGTGCAAAATTTCTAATTCATTCTTCCTGGAAGAAATTTAGAATTTATACAGTATGATAATGGTGACGCAACTTAATTTAAAATTTACATCTTCAAAACGTTCAACGTTTCAGCCAGTGATGAATCTTCTTTGAAAATGTGTCTTTGAATTGGTAGAATTTTTAATTCTAACTTCAAATTTTTTAGCCACAAAATGCAATTTCTGATATTTCAGAAATTCAAAATCTTTGCTAATCTTTTTAAAACGCAGTTTTACTTTTTTGAAAGTCAGATCGTAGTGACGTATTAAATTATCACACACTCGCCTCGAGTTGCTTGCGATGTCGTGTAGCTCCGTTGCTGTTTATAAAAATTTCTTTTTCTAACTAACTTCCATCGGAGCGTAGCTATGCTGCATTCAAACTGTGAGTCAGAACTCTGAATTTAAGACCTCCGTATGTTTAAATTACAGAACGGAGTTTTTCCAATTTGGAAAAGTAAAGTAGCTACTTTTAATAATGTAAGCAGCCTTGTGATTTATTTATTTATGTATTTATTTTAAATGCCATGTGCAGGAGTGGGGTGGCGGAGGGTGTTTAGGTTAATTAATTGTTTTGTTATGAGCCTTAACCTTTTTTTTTGGGGTGGGGGGGGGTGGTGTCTGATGTTAGTAGGTGGAGCTAAATGGTTAAAAATTAGAAGTAATTTGGTGAGAATTATTGTTCCAATTTGTGTTTCATAATGTTTTCTACTAGTTTTTTTTTTTTTAACTAATCACAAATAATCTGAACCTGTAGGTGGTGTACGAGTTGATAAACTCTAACCTCCACCGAATACCCACAATGCCTTGTGCTTCAGTTCCCTATAATCGTCAATAGATCTTGGTAATTTGGAACACCTCAATTCATTGGCCTTTGTCTCCAGAAGCTCTTACTTACTTGCTAATAGCGTTCTTCAGATACTGCTGCAGCCATTTGGTCTTGGGGTTGATGCAGACCTCTCTATTGTTCTTCAGCTTGGCTCTGAAAACGAGAGAAAGGTCGGAGTGAGCGCACCAGAGTGATAACGAGGGCAAAAGAGGAGAAAGGGAGGAAGGGAGTCAATTTGGCTCTTCAATGTGGATTTGGTGGAGAATGAAAAGAGAGACAGGGAGGGAGGGAGGGAGGGAGGGATAGGGAGAGAGATTTACATGTAGGGCTCCCTTCTCTCTGGTAGATAAAGCAAAGGAGTAAAAAAAAAAGAGATGCTGAGGGAGACAGAGAGTATGGTATGTAATTGATGCTGTTGGGTTTTGGCTTTGCACTGGTAATGAGATCAGGTAAGTCACTTTAAAGCGAGGGATTCGGGTTTAGACGAAAGAATGAGAGAATGAATGAAAGAGTGTGTGTTTCTCCCTCTGAGGCCCTGAACTCTGTGTTATCAGATCGGTGCTGCTGCTCCATTACACCCTTAGACTGGCGTAGGAGACGCTTCAGTCCATTACAGAGTGCATGCAGGGCAACACACACACACACACACACACATAACACACACACATAACACACACACATAAGCAATTATCTAGAACCTGGCATTGATAGGACCAACTGATGCATTGATTGAAACTGTCCCTATGCATAAATACCACTAGAGGACCTTCCCAGCATCCAGTCTCCGAATGCTTTCCTGATTTTCTGAGTGAATTTTCTGGGTGAAGTCCCACAGAAAAAAAGGACTCGCATTTAAAAAGTTTTCTGGAAAAAAAAAAAGCTTTAAAAAAAAGCTACTGATGTGTTAAAATTAAAAAAACAAAAAAACAAAATAAAGCTACTTAAAAAAGCTACTGATGTGTTTCTTTTTAAATCAAGTATTAAACATTCCAGAAAAAAAAAGGAGTTTCAAGGAGAAAAAGTTCATGAAATTAACTTTTAACTCAAATATAAAAAAAAACAAAACCTTTGGGTATTCGACCAATCAGTCATCTGTACTGCATTTAGCTCCGCCCACATTGGCGTGCCTGGTTTACGAAATTAGAACAGAAGTAGATGTGATGTATTAACTAGTGAAACACCTAGTGCATTATGGGTAATCGGTCATTTACAGGATCATTTAAGTTCCGATTACTTGATTAGCTAACTGCTGAACACTTGTTACCATGTGAGCAGCAAACTTGGAGACTAAATGAAGCTTTCTGAGGAAACAGGTTTTGTTTTGTGTTAATTGAAATTTCCATCAATTTTTACTTCCATCCCTGATACTCGCACACAAACACACACAAACATACACACATGCCACAACTGCAACACATGCTTTCTCTCCCTCTCTGCCTCCTTGTGTGTCTGCCTCACTCCCACACACACACACACACACACATATATGCATATCGCACCTTTGTGCCAAAAGGTCATGTTTGAGAATTAACAGCTCAGAGGGGCCACGACTCACACCGCTTTGCAAATTAACCACATCCACACTAAGCTTAACCCACACACAAGCATAAACACACACACACACACACACACACACACACACTCCTGTGGTCTGGGACCAAATGGTCTTCTCCAGCAGGCAATTCAAATCCCCATTTAACACGAACGAACTTCTAGCGTAATTGGATCTATGTGTTTGTTGCTTTAAATTATTGCTGTGTTTGTTTCGTTTCTGTTTGTGTTCATGGCTTTATGCACGTTTTCCAGACTTTAATTCGTCAGCCGGCAGCATGTCTGCACAGGGAGACAGGAACAGCAGGTAGTAAGTGCCTCACAGCCGGCTAATACCAACAGCAAACAAGAGTGTGTGTGTGTGTGTGTGTGGGTTTGGACAGAGTTTGTGTTTCAGCTGTCTGTCTTTCATCTGTCTTTAAAGCTCCAGATCCTTGAGATTCAAGGCTAAATTCCTAAATAAACACTATTTGGCTTGTGTGTGTGTGAGTGAGAGAAAGAGAAACCCCCCCTCAGGCTAAAGTTCTGTCCTGATCTGACCTTCCGACTCGCCACGACCCCTGCGGGCCCTTTTATCGAAACAGTAACCGCTTTGCTTTTACATTAATATGTTCCAGGTTAGCAAAATGATACCAAATGTTAGCGGCTAAAGAGATTAGTGCCGGGGGGTGGGGGGGGGTTATATCTAAGAAGGTCAGTAGAAATCCAATCATAATCACTTTGACCCTTGATGAAGATTTCCTCCAGAAGAAGAAAACACACATGCACACACACACATGCTGTCTCTCAGTGAGTGACTTCCTTTTATCTCAAGCTAAGGATAAGATAAGGATCTTACACACACACACACACACACACACACACACACACACACACACACACACACACACACACACACACACACACACACACTCTCTGACTCCTTAGAGCTTCCTGTAATGTTCTTATACACAGTGAAATGGCAATTTTATGATACGTGGTGGTATTTTTAATGAACCCCTGTGACTTGTGAGGTGTTTCCATGTGTTAGTGACCTACATGACTTGGAAAGGGCAGTGCGGCGTGTGGAGGAACTTGATCTCACGGATGCTCCTCTGTGGCACGGTGTTGAGCGTCGAGCGGCACCAGCATCTCTCCAACAGGCTGATGGGCTTCGCTGTAAAACAGAGGGTTCGACCTTTAAGACACATTATGACAGGAAAACCTGCATCACTGTGATGCCGGGCGTAGCTTAACAGTCCTGTGTCTGACTGTAGTGACTATGGTTTCAGAAGAAATGACAATTGTGATGTCATATCGTAAGTGTGATTATACACTGTACGGTGAATGTACAGTTATATTGCAGTCCTGACGAGGTTCTGAAAAGGTTCTGCTGTAACACAGCAAGCGTTACAATGAGCTGGCGATACAAATGTAATGTCATAATGCAGCGACTGTGATGCAACAACATGACCATTGTGATCTTATGCTATAACATGTACACTCAATACACTCTAATAGGATTGTAATCTTAGAACATTCGTATTATGTATGTGTTATAATGTGTTAGAATACAAAACCCCTCATGTTATAATACTCTATATTGCATACATAATGCACTCTAATGGCATCTAGAATAGGTTCCGAATGTTATAATGCGCTATAAAAATGTTCATAATGCCCTCTAATAGGATCAGAACATTATATAGTTGAACGTTATGTCACAATCTTCTGTAATGCGTGTAGAATTCTAGCGTGTTAGGATGGTAATTTTATAATACCTTATAATACGTACGTAATCATCATCATATATGCGGTTTGTAATGGTGCGCTATGACAATAATAATAATAATAATAATAATAATAATAATAATAATAATAATAATAATGCTGGAACATGGCAATCGTGTTATAATACTTATATAATGCTCTACAATCCGTATAATAAGACCATGATTTTATAACACACTATAATACATGTATAATGCGCTATAAGGCACTGTAGTATTGTATGGTTCTAATAGGCTATAATACATATATAATGTGTTATAACACATAGAATACACTAAGATAGGATCGTAACGCTTTAATACAATGATCATAACGTTATAATTCTTTATAACAGATATATAATATATATAATTTGCAGTTATAAGATCTTAACGCTATAAAACATGTAATGTAATCGTACGCTGATCGTAATGCCACACCGTGACACTTATAATGTTATGTGACCATCGTAATGTTATAATCCATCAATTGTATCGCTGCTCAAAATTTAGAATTTTTTTTTTGTGTGACGAGACGAGACGAGGTGACGAGAGTTTTTACGACTCCGGATCAATCCGTCTTCACGTTCGTAAAAGGAATCGTCGACATAAAGCGATAGTATACCATCACCCCATTCCACCTGTGAGCGTGGATCATTAAAATGAGATTAAGCCATTGCTCTTGGTCTCTTGTTCCCACATGAGGAAAGTGGATTTCTTGCTCACTACTGTCGTCAAGAGCCCTTAAAGTTACCCAGGCTGCATTGAGGAGCCTCACGCTATACTACACCATCCTCCAGGTTCTGATTGATGCTCTGAAGGGTTTCCATGCTCTCTCTCACCAGGTCCCAAGCCTTGTGTTCGTATCTGAGTGTGTGTGTGTGTGTGTGTGTGTGTGTGTGTGTGTGTGTGTGTGTGTGTGCGCGCACGTGTTTGATTAACAGGCTGAAGTGCATTCTTAGTGTCGTCCTGGTCTTCTTCTGCGAATCCTGATTAGCCGAAAAACGCCTTACTTTATTTTTATTGTTTCAGTTTTACCTTCTGTACCTTCGAGCCATTTGTAGTCCTCAACGTAATCTAGCACACTAGTTGGTAAACGTTAACATTCCTGACATAACATGCTGTTAAAAAAACGCATCGGGATAACTGTTTCTCAATTCAGGATTATCAATTAACATGCATTATAATGCATTATAAGCTTTATTTTCAACACCAGTAGGGCATTAAGAATAAATACATCTTTTTTTTTTTTTTTTTTGCTTTTTTTTTTGGTTCAGAATTTCTGACAAACACAACTTATAAGGAGTTATAACAAGGTTATAAGTATCACAGTCTACACATGAATTAAATAAATATATAAATGTATTCACTTTTTTATTGAAATACACAAATCCGGGCTGGTTTTATTCGAATACTTGAATCTTGTAACCTAAAGCACACATATGTAACGTGTAACTAACACAACATATTCATTCATAATGCATTATAACCATAAAAAAGAAAATGCTATTTAAAAAACTTATGACTTTCTACAAAACTTTTAATTTTCTATGATAAGATTTTGTCTGTTATTTAAGTTAATCTGACTTTAAACTTTATTTGTTTTGAAAGAAACTTCGTATTTAATTCAGTGTCATAACGAATGTTTCTGCAATATTTTAACTGAGTTTCTCATTTCCACAGAATTGTTTTGAAATATTTTATTATTTTAATGTAAACACTACAAATTGTTTTTTAATTATTATTGAGCTAAAGTAAAGAAAACTAGAACAAAGAAACTTAAAACTAATTTTTAGAATTATCAGCTGATTTCTTACAGAATTTTAAAAAATGTGTGTTTTATTTCTCAATAAAAATGTTGAGAAATTTGATCACATTTTAAAATAACAAATCAGGAGTCATTAAGTCGAAATATTAAATGATATCAAGTTGTGTA
>NC_062518.1:15342180-15354680 GCF_022655615.1 Tachysurus fulvidraco
ACAAGCCCTGTGGCTTTAAAGCTAAAACGTGGAATCTGTGGAATCGGCTGGCACGCCGGCACGGTCTTTCAAAACGTTTAAACAACCACGAAAATATACAATATGATCCTTTAACAAGGCCTGTGCAAATAAACACGGAGCTAATCGTGGAGATCTTTCCACGGCTTCTTGTCAGGCTCCTCAGAGGTTGTGTGAACACAAATTGTTATGTAATGGAGGATGAAACCAAAGAGACACTTTGGTTACATTTTATAAAATGAATGAATTAATTATTATTATTATTATTATTATTATTATTATTATTATTATTATTATTATTATTATTATTATTATTATTTTAAATGTTTAATACAGAATGTAATCTAATAAAGGACATAATTAGAAATTACTTGTATAAAGTGAAGGGTGGAGGCTCTGTGTTGTAATCATGTTGTGTCAGGTGATGCAGCTGTGCAAGTCATAAATCAGTGACGTCGCACTTCAGCGAGCAAAGACGTCTCGTCGGTCCTTGTTTCCCGTCCTCTGGTCCTCGAGGGGGAGGAGCTAATAAGCAATAAATATGAGAATGACCCCATAATGCAGGTCAGACTTGTGTTTATTAGCGTGAAGGGTCAAGCAGAGGCACAGTCGTGGTATGAAGGGCTCAAGGTACAGTGCTAGAAGTTTTGGGGTCTTCTTTGAAGACACGTCAGCTGCAGCATTCTGGATCAGTTGCCAAGGCTTGATGGAATGTTCAGGAAGAAGAGTGTCTCAAAATCATGATGGACTGAGCAAGCACCTGAGCTTCTATTATACTTGTATCCTAAATAAGGAATCAATCATTTGTGGTGCAAATGTTAGGGTTTCAGTGTGTGTGTGTGTGTGTGTGTGTGTGTCTTATTCACATCTTTTCCTTTGTAACTCAGCCTCGCTTTTCTGAGATGTTGAAAACCCATCTCAGCCTAGCGCAGGTTAAAGGGCAGCGTTAAAGCGTCGTGTGTAAAGTTTCACACACTTTACTTTGTTCTCAACATCGGGTTCATCCAGAAACTGTGATTTGACATGACAGGCTCGTTTTAAGTTTTACTCCGAGGGCTTTGATTCAGTAATTCTGCTATAGCTCACCACAGACAGTATATTCCTTACTGAATAATTTAATATTCGGGGCCTGTGTTTTTCTGTCTTTCATCTGGGAGTTTTGTGTTCTAGTTTCCGAGCGAGAATTTCAAGCTCTTTCCAACACAATCATGTAGAATTATAACATAACTCGTTACAGAGTGAGCAACACTGCGAACATGCAGCGAATTTCATGGCGAAGAAGTTGGAGGGCAAAATGCTAATGAACGCTGCGGTTTTCCTTTCAGAGTTTGTCAAACATCTAGCGTTTATTTTTGCTATAAAGAAGACAATGCTGATGATTAAGTAGTTTCCATTCACACCAAAAATATGTTTCTTCTGGTAACGTGGCTGTTGGTAAAATAGCAGTCTTACACTGTTAATATAAACAAGTACATTCATGCAATCAACCAATCATGTGGCAGCTGGACGATACATAATGCAAGTCAAGAGCCTCAAACACCAGAATGGCGGGAAAAACAATTGGGATTTACGTGACTTTGACCGTGACAGGTTATAATCGTCATCATATACGCTGATTGTAATGGTGCGCTATGACAATAATAATAATAATGCTAGAAGGTGGAAAATTTGTTATAATACTTACATAATGTTGTACAATCCGTATAATAAGACCATGATGTTATAACACACTATAATGTAAGTGTGACATCACAATGCGGTGAGTATAATTATAAGTTATAATGCAGCTATGACCGTTTTCTGTTCCAAGAATCTTGATGAGGTTCTGCTGTAACACAGCAAGCGTTACAATGAGCAGGCGATACAACTGTAAAGTCATAATGCAGCGACTGTGATGTCACAACATGACCATTGTGATCTTATGTTACAGTATAACACGTACACTCAATACACTCTAATAGGATTGTAATCTTAGAACATTCGGATAATAGTATAGCGTATTATGTATGTGTTATAGAGTGTTAGAGTACAAAAACCCTCATGTTATAATACTATATAATAGGATCGGAATGTTATAATGCGCTATAAAAATGTACATAATGCCCTCTAATAGGATCAGAACATTATATAGTTGCAGGTTATGTCACAACCTTCTGTAATACGTGTAGAATTCTAGCATGTTAGGATCATAATGTTATAATACCTTATACTACGTACGTAACAGGTTATAATTATATCATTATTATATACGCTGATTGTAATTTTGCGCTATGACAATAATAATAATAATAATAATAATGATAATAATAATAATAATAATAATAATAATAATGCTAGGACATGGAAATCGTGTTATAATACTTATATAATGCTGTACAATCTGTATAATAAGACCATGATGTTATAACACACTATAATGCGTGTATAATGTGCTATAAGACACTGTAGTATTGTATTGCTCTAATAGGCTATAATACGTATATAATGTGCTATAACACATATAATACATTAATATGTACATCCAGCCTTGTGGATACAACATCAGAAGACCAGAAGAGAAGACTCCTGTGAAACCAACCAATCAGGCTGCATGTTTAGGGATAAAACAAAAAGAAAAGAAAGAAAATCTGTACAATAAATTCGAATTAGTTACCGAAATTATTTTCGTTCAGTTTCCTGACGGACACAACTGCTTTCTATTAGAGCCTGTAGAGGAAAAAAGAGTGACTTTGAGAGGCCTGCATGAGACCTGCCCCATAATTTGCTTCTTTAACCCGTAACACACAGGCAAATTAAATATGAATTATTTGAGGGTTACAGCCTTGTGTTATTAAATACTATTCACTCATCTGATTCGTCATTCGTCTAGGTTTGTATGTGAGCTGCGGATGTCGAGACACTATCGGGACCCCAAAGGACAACTTGAAGGGCCCCCTATGGATTTATTTTAAGCCTGCGTTCGACTCGTGAGAACAGGGCACAGAAAGGAAAAAAGACGTTTACTTTGCAGCATTGTGTGGCAGGACCTGGCAAAATCCCAAAGAACACTCCAAGTGTTCAAAGCACTGGAGATAAGTGCAATAACTGCGAGTCTGTCCCTTTTTTCTCCCATTCCCATTCTCTCAGTCACCACCACATTCGCCTATATTTGTCAAGAGCATAGTTTGCTGATCTCCGTGGACCTTAAAGCAGACAAGCTGAGGCTCCTGATCCGCAGCGTGGCTCCCGGAGACCCATCATCTTTACACAGTTTAGTTCCAGTACTAATCTGACACACGCGGGGAAGCTAATCAAGACCTCCAGTGCAATCGGAAGATTAAAGCCAGGTGTGTGTTCCTGTAACGCATCACACATGTATTTCATTCCATACATCTTCTCAATTCAGGTTAGTTTGTTAGCCAAAATTAACATAACAGCATTATGAATCCATACAGCATTTAGTATGAAAAACAAAGTTTCTTCAAGGCTCTAATGGTTCATGATTTCCAAACTGGTTTCTTGGAAGCTTTTCTAAAAGGGAACCCTTCTGATGCAGGATCAACATTTTTCTCCAGCAGACAGAAAGAGCAATGATTCACAACTGGATAAACCATGTAGTGTCCTATTTCTAACATAATTGCTGGAACTCTTCAAGGTATTTACAGATGATTTGTGGCTTCTATATATCCAAATTTTATGGCATAACAGTGGACACAGAATTTTGTCATGACCACTGTGTTTTATAGCAAAGGATATATTTGATCCTTGGTGTATTACACTGGCACAACAATAATAATAATAATAACTAGAATGTACATTTCCTGAAGAAAATGTGAATGGTGCTTGCACGTGGCAAATCTCGGCACTCGGTTGCTTAGGGTGAAAATTTAGGAATTTCCCATTCAAATCTATGGGACATTTTTGGCCGCTTTTTCATCTGCTGTGCGAACATCGTTGGTTGGATCGCTTATAAAAGTCAAAGCACGCCTCTCATCAATGAGCCAGTCGATTTGACACCTCATTCATGGGTCTAGGACAAAAGATGTGGGACACGTTACGTGCCGAAGTTTTGTCCGGAAGAAGAATAATCCGTATGCAAGATAACAAGAATGTTGCATTGCAAGCACCATTAATAATAATAAAAATATTAATAGTTTTTTTATGCTAGGAACATCGTTATTAGTCGAGGTGCTTTATCTTGAATAAATTGTTGCATTGTAGGTAATCAGGAAAGACACCATAGCCCGGCGCTAATTTCAGGGTCACAACCCATGCAGAGGAAACTGTCCAAATCGTTTGAATCAACCTATGCAGGTTTGTCTCTCTTGATTAGACGAAGAGTCATGCAGTAATTTCAGGTGAGTCAGTGGACATATTTTTTGTATGCGGATTTCTTCATAGAAACATACCACAAAGTTTAGAGCGGCGAATTGATGTTGCGCATGAGGCCCTGTGTGTCGCACTGGTTCGGGTTAACGTTCATAAGATTCGACGTTGGATTCCTTCCATTCACGAGCGAGTGGGAGCTTACACTAAGACCCATTAAAAGCACATTGTGATATGAGGAGAGCTGGGGAGAGTTTGCTTGAACTTGGCCAAGAAAGAGGAATTAGAAGCAGACATTGCCCATTAATCACCGTCTGTATTCACATCACATCTTCTCTTTCGTTCTCTCTTTCTAGCTCTCTCTCGTTCTTGAATAACCGCTAAACCATATTGGGAATATGACTCCACTTTTAACACACCTGCATGATCAGAAAAAAATTCTGTAGAATTATTCACTGCTAAAAAAGCAATACAATTTCAAATTCTTATATTTGGGTTTACTCCTGAGCGAACTCTCGACGTCCCGGTTCAGTCAGAAGGATTGACGGAAAGAAAACAACGGCCATGCTTAGCACCTACTAAAGGCGTTCTGGTTTAACACTTAAACACTTAATTATAACTACGAGCGCTCGAGATTTGGACATTAATTAGAGGTGACACGTCTTACTTTAAAGGTCTCCATGCTAAAGGCATCCATTTCAGGGCATTTTGGATGATGATGGAGTGAAGAAATGTGATGGAGGAAAATATGTTCTCAGTAGTCTGGAGGGAAATCAGGAATTTTGGTAGCAGAAAAAAGTACTTGTTGAAGTTTAGCATGGAAACTTCTCAATCACCAATTTAAGGATGTCCTGTATAAGTAATCTATAATTTGCACGATTAAAAAAGGTTGCTACCTTACATCTAGCATGGGAAGGTTTCCAATCAAGGGCTTCTAACTAATATACATTTGGCTGTGTTAAAAATATAAGAATTATATAATGAATAAAACAGTGTAAGAGGAAGAGAAATCAAGATGGTGTGTGAGGGAACATCCATTCATAGTGAAGTGACATACGGCTAAGTACGGTGACCCATACTCAGAATTCGTTCTCTGCATTTAACCCATCCAAAGTGCACACACACAGCAATAAACACACACACTGTGAACACACACCCGGAGCAGTGGGCAGCCATTTATGCTGCGGCGCAAGAGGAACTATAAGAGGAACTGCATGATGTTACCCAACATTAAAGGTCTCCGCTGTTTAAAAGCCAATGTTGACATTTGAAATCACCAAAGCCAAACCCTAACCCAAATGGGTCCCACCCCTGTTTTGATAGCTCCGCCCCACACACATAACCCAGACAAGTATTATGGTGGAACCTGTTGGGGCAGCTGGCCGAGGGCATATTTTTATCAATAAATTAACTCAATGAGTAATACTATGGTAATACAAATGTGTTTTTGTAGCACTGTGTGTTGTACCGTGAAAGGTTTAGCTCCGTTTCACGCGGAAGACGTTCAGTTCTCTCCAGCGCTGGAAAGCTGATCCTATATTAACACGTCCTGCTTCTTGCCTTATCGTAAGCCTTTCTTCGCTTTCTTTCTTTGTTTTTATCCTCCATGTCAATGTTAAAACCGTCACAATGTCACACATGTGCACTGAACATTCTCTCCGCCCATATTGACAAGGCACACCCCTTTCTGCCTATTGGCTACACGTTAGTTTTGTTTTTGTTTTGTTTGGTGGCCCAACACAGTTTTCTGTAGCATTTCTCAAACAACGGAGACCCCACCTTTAAATGGAACCAGAAAATGGATTTTTAAAAAATACGTTTCATTCTTTAAGAAATAAAAAGAAATATAAAATAGAACACCTTAAAAATGATCAGAAAGCACTGACTTAGAGAATCCTTCCAAAAATGAACATGACATCATGAACATGAGCAAGTGTTTGTAGAGCATCTGCAGTACAAATCCCAGAACGTGTGTTTTAATAGAAAAAAGATCATATTGCCAGTATTACCATGTGGTAACCAGTGGTAATGTTACTGGTCCATCTAAAATATATTAAAGACTTAAAATCATCCACAGTTTTGGTCTATTCTGGTTGAGTGGTGTTAGGTGCTGGTGTTTGTTACTATTTTATCAATTCAAAGCTTCTCCATCGAGAGCTTAACCGATATTCAGAACATTTGGTGTCTTCAGGTGTCAAACTGAATAGTTGAGAATTAATGGTTAATGGTTAAAACTTGATAGACTTTCTGAAGACTATTCATACAAATGTTCCTGATCTAAGGACTTAATCATCTGCAGGTCATTTGGTCAATTCCGGTTTAAAACGGTACAGAACTACATGATTTTTCACCAATATGGAAAGAAAATCTTGATTTCCAAAGATTTCTTTAGTGATCCGTTGAAATTTGTTAATTTAAAGGTCTAGTATTATAGTATATACAGTATTCCAGGTCTTATATACTGTAGAACCTTGGAAAAAAAAAATTTAAGATATGGCTTGTGTATTCATTCCGATAGCCAACCATGTCAGAAAACTAGCTGAGGTTTGCCTGGTGTTGGCTTGCTCTCAAACCTTTGTTGGCCATTAGATTGTGGAACATGTTCTCCTTCCCAACACTCATAATCCCAAGCAGATTTCTGCCCAGATAGCAGGCTTTGTCTGACTGATGGACAACTAAAGCAGACAGACACTTTCATTCTGTCCAAACTGTTTTGGAGATCGATCCCAGATGGGACACGGCTATAAACCTCGTTCCGCTCTTGGAAGGGATCTGATCAGATTCATCAGATCTTGGGCTAACAATAATAAATGACATTAAATCACTCACTTGCTCTCCGATTCCTGGGTTTTCAGGCTGCAGGCAGCCACCCTCGGCCTCACAGGAAGTGAAATTTAAGTAATAACATTCGTATTGCACACAGATGTTCACTAATGGAAGGGGGAATGATGACTAGGTGTGGTGGGTGTTTGGCCTTGAACCACTTATTATTATTAAAGTAAAGATTTTAGTATAGTACCGAGAACTGTTTTCTTCTTTTATCAGAATTACAAATGAGGTTCTCTCAAAGTCTATTCCCCACACAATGATTACAATAACCTTACACTATAAATCCTCAAAATAGTTCTTCTCACTGACCAAGAGCAGTAGTACAGTATATGTAACCTAAAGAGATTTTACCATAAATCTAAAATACTGTATATACAGGGTTATATCAAGTCACTTAATGAGGATCGTTTGTGCTCCTGCTCATTCGTGCAATTATTCTTTCAGCCAGTCATGTGACAGCAGCTGCATGCATCAAATTATACAGAAACCTGTGGGGAAAGAAACTTGTTCCCAGTGACTTCAACTGTAACATGGTTTTGGGGACAGTTTTGACTTTCAGAAACATCTGATCTCCTGAGATCTTCACCCACGGCAATCTAAAGTTTACAAAAAACTTGCATTGAGGGTCGGTTCTACAGGCGGTTAATGAGAACGGTCAGAGCTGACAGAAAATCGAGTGTGATTCAAATAACCACTTGAGCAGAAGCATCAAATCAAATCTTGAAGTCAATGGGCTACAAGAGCAGAACCTTTATAAAGCAGTGGAAAAAAAATCAGGGGATCCCTAGTGCTACTCTTATTTTGGTAACTTGTTCATGTGAAAATCATGAGCACATGGACTTCTAAGGTGATTACCGTTTGGGTCATGACACATTCTAGATCAAATACTCAGAGAAAAGACCTTTTTAAAGTATTATTTGGAGATGTTCCTTGAGCCTTCCTGTCCTTCAAAGGGAATCTTCCTGAATGTCTTTGCCAAAGAGAGGATGAATTCGACAGGTTTCAGGGATGACCACAAAGACACCCCATCCTTTATGTACACAGGTCTCGGAGAGACGGGGTCAGCTTGGTCATGTTGAGGCTTTTTTTTTTAAGTGAGAATGGGTAGGGTGGCTGTGCCATTGTCCGATGACATCCATCATGACCCCGCAAGGTCAGGACATAGGGTTATGGATGCACTGAATGCAGAACCAGATGCTTAAGTGGCCGCTTCAATGGAAAACAACAAAGCAAAACCAGCAAGAAGCAGGAGAACGGCTGAGTAGAGTTCCTGTCTGGGCACGGTAAATGAGTAGAAAGGAATCTGTCATTCTGATTCAGCTTGCTGAGCTCGTTTTAGTGTTTCTAGGCATGCTCATGTACGTGTGTAGCTTTCCCTTGGATTTCGAGACGAGAAGCATGTGTTCCCCTGGGAAGGTGAGGACATTTCCAGCAGGAATCCATCTTGTTCGGTTAATTTCTCTATATTTTAATACACAAAGGAGAGTTAATCATCATGGTCCATTAGCAAGAAATATTTTCCGTTTAATGTTTTCTTGAAAAAAATGATGAAAACTGTTCTGGCTAGCAGACTTGGATATTTGACCCCAGAGATATGCCCTACTTCTACAGCTTCTATAAAACTGGAAAGACTTGCGTTTGGGAATAATGGATAGATTATCCATTGATGTCTCATCCCCTAAATTCCTTCCATCACCTTTATCTCTCTAGTGTTTGCTAATTCTTCCATAAACAACCCATAAATAGTGATCAGTACTGTATTCATGCATATCAGGCCAAATTATTCCCAATCAATCCCCAGTGTGCTTAGTTTGTTTGGAGATATTGCCTTAAATGGCTAACCTTTGCCCATGCCCATTGGTGCAATGTTTCCGTGACACAGCTTCTGGAGGTAGCGCTCTGGTCACATGAGAGAAGGCCATGGGTTCATCATAACGAGCACATCCTGTTTACTATGCTGGGGGTTTATCTCTTCAGGACAACTGATCCTGAACCAGTTGGAGTTAAGTGTACTCATATCCCCCTTTCTGGCAAGTGACAAAAAAATGAATAGTTCCTACTTGTCTGCATTTGTATTCATTTAGAACAAATCTCTGCTCCATAATTTATTCTAATCAAATGATTGGTTGCTGAATCATTAAGGTGAAAAATCAGCTTTAGGGTATGTGGTGATATCTATACAGAGTATAATGGCTACTTGTGGATGGAGAGATAAACGGAGGTAAGCTTGAACCCGGTCTTCTGTTTGTTTTGCGTCTTCGCCTGAGTCAACACTACGCGGGTGGGTTTTGCCATCTGCTGACAGATAGAGTCATCAATGTGAAGAAGGCAGGGGGTTAGAAAGGGCAGGGGGCAAGGGCAAAATGACCACCATCCCAACCCCCTCAATCCCCAGAATCCCTTTTATCACCACTCAATTTCCCCCCTGCCTCACACCCCCCCAGCAAGGGTTATTAAACCTGTAGGAAAGGTCCTGCTGAGAGATGACGGGAGGGAGGGGAGCTGTAAAGGTAGTGGTTAGAAATGAAGACTAGAACCTGTGGTGTAAACCAGAGCAGATGGAGTACTTTCTACACCAAGACCCTAATGACTGACTGACTCACTCTATGACCTGCCCGAGACTTTGGACAGATGATTCAGCAATGCATTCCTCATCCATACAGTATAGCTAACTTCCTTAGATACTGGTGAACAATGTTTCATAAACATGACTGTACTTTGTTGCTCTGACTCCATCAATTTCCTCCTGACCAGTTTTTCTCTACCGTCTTTAAAAGCTGCTTCCATACTAAATCAGCTCAACATGAAGGTCGTTAGCTGAGCTCTTGGCGGGCTCTGGGATCGAGTCGACATAGCCCAGACCTGATGAGCTGGAAATTTTATTTTACAGTTTTCATATGTTTTTCCAAAATAGTCCACCTTTAGGTTGTTTGTTACATTACTTTACTATGTTACTTGTTTGTCTCTGCTACATTTTTTTTTGTAAGCTGTTTATAAACTTATGTATAGAGGTTTAACGTTTCAGGCACCCCATAACCTGTAAACACCCTGAGTGGAATCATCTACATGGATGTTGTAATACAGAAACGCTAGTTTCTAAGGTCATTTATTTTTAGCCTTAGACGTTCCCTAGTGGACCAAATTGGCCGCTCCAGAGGAACGATCCTAGTTCAGATGCCGACTGTCCATTTAAGTGCTTCCACATAGATTTAAGTGGAAAAAACATTTCTAGATCTGCTGCCTTACTCCTAGACGTTATAAATAGCTCTACTGGACTTACTGAGGGATGTGTGGGAGAGTGATAAAGAGCCATGTGATGAGAGACCGACCGTGACCTCCTTGAGCTTCAGCTGTCTCTGAGATGGAGATGGAGAGCTTTCTTTGCTCAGGTAAACGAAGAGAAAGAGAAAGACGGGTCTGTTTGGTTTTCCTCATGAGCAAACACATTTGCAGGACACCGGCATGCCACAGGCTCGCAGCGTCACTCCGCACCCCAACTTCGTTCACGCTCAGGAACTTCTTGCTGTGTTGAATGCATTCATCACCATTGCCATGGGTGTGTTTAATTTAAGACTTTGGAAGATGAAGCAGCAGCCAAGCTATGCTAATGCGTTTTAAATTGTATAGACCAGGCAATAGATGCAAGGAGGTAATGAGTAACCTGACTGAAAAAAAAAGGGTTCCTCAAAGGAACTTTGGATAGTTTCCCAAAGAGTAGCAACAAATTCTCAGTTCAATTTTTAGAAGGTTAGGTTGTAAAATTTCTGAAATAGCATAATTACATAATTACAGTGTTCAAAAATATATCTTTATTTGCTTCACAATGCTATTAGAATGTTCCTATTCTGTTTAAAAAAAAAGATATATGATGGAAAACTTACTGTCAATGTTCTCACAACTAAAAATATAAATACATATTGTCTTACATACATATTGTATATATGACAAAAATAAAAATTAGTCTACTTTGAAGATGTTTAAAGATCCCCAAGAAATGTCCAAACCATTGAACCCATTCAAAAAACCCATTCAAGTTTAAACACAAGCATAATTTTTTTGTCTCACCGAAAAAAAACGTTTTTTCAGCTGTAAATAATGACATAAAGAACAATAAAGTCATGCACTGAGCTCACTAACCTTAAGTACAAACATTGCTTATCACACTAACACACTAATTTGTCAGTTTACTAACTTCATGATCTTACCACACTGATAAACCTGACTCACCACACACACACAGACACACACACACACACACACTGTTGTGCTTAAGATATCTTAGCAATTGATTAAAAAAACAGATATGTGCCAACACATCACACAGCAGGCTTAATTTGATAGCGTGATGTTACCGCAGGTTCTTTTAACCCCTTTTTACCAGTAGATTGGTTTACTTTCCAACGACAACCTGGAAATCAACTTAAGGCTCATTTTCAGTCAGTGTCAACAAATGAATTATTTTATCACCACGAGTCTGATCTAAAATGAGTCAGGACTCTGCTGGATATTTATGAAACACTACAAATTCTTAAAGTCTATTTTCATATGAGCTTCATATAAACCTCCACTGTAAAGTGAGATGTGACAAAGACGTTTTTTTTTTTTTTTTTTGCCTCAGGAAAGTGTTAATGGATTTAAATTTGGCACGATGAAACTCTCAAAATGACTATTTTCCAATAACAACATGTCCTCTATTGTTTATTTCTCTATTTATTGGATCAATGACCAAATAAGAAACAGGGAATTTAAATTCTTTGGAGGTTGCGAGCACAATTTTATCCGAATGTTTCGATATTTCTGAATAAAAGACGGATCGTGTTTGCAGGTTTTTATTCATTCATTTATTTAGTTTATTGTTATTATAAAAAAAAATGAAGCAAACTAAAAGTATGTTTTGTATTTTCTCTGTATGACTACGCCAGTTTTAAATTCACAACATGCCTGCAAATGAAGGGTAGAAAAAAAAAGTCTTTCGTTATTGGTTTTTAATAGAAAACGCTTTGCTCCACTGATTCCTCTGTTCTTTTCAGCACACGTTCATGCGCATTAAAGCTGATATAAACCACTTCGACCTGTGAGCCATGGAGCTTCTCCGATGGTGCAAGCGTCTGTTTATAATTGTTCTCAAGGTTTAAAAAAAAATCGTGAGAATCGCTGTTGGTGAACTTGTCTCAGTTTTTGGCATTAATGGGACAAAAAAATCTATAGCCTGCTTTTATACACAAACCTTATACCATCATGTGATGAATTCTGACTCCTGATTGGCTGATTCATTTCATGAAGCATACAGAAACATGTCTGGTTGATTCTCATCGTATTTGGAGGGATTGTCCAGCATCAGCTGTGAA